>NW_020209249.1:1270616-1543949 GCF_003025095.1 Trichoderma harzianum CBS 226.95 | reverse complement strand
AAAAAATAAATATAAAGGGAGAGAGAGAGAAAGAAAAAAAAAAAAAAAAAAAAAAAAATCAAAATCAAAATCCATGATTCAAGTTTCTGAAACAAGATTCAATGCCCACAGGATGTCTTGGAGCCAAGCCGAGCATCAAATATGGCACTGATTGTGAGAAGTGTGGTGCGGCCAATTAAGCATACTTTTGAATGCCGCGAATGGGAGCTACTAGTACACAAGCAGCAGCACGCGTATTAGTGGGAGCACTGCAACTAGAAGCAACAGCAGCACTCAAACGGTTGTAGCAATCTTTGATGATGCCCCATGCAGGGACAACTTGTCAAGCCTCATCCCTGTCCCGTTCAATGTAAGTCGACAACAGATGAGATAATCTCGCCTTCAAACGATGAGTGGAGAGTGATAATCCTCGGTTCAAAGAAGAACCAAGCGCCCAGTTTGGGCCATTGCTGAGCGCCGATATCGCGATGTCGGGTCGCTGTCGCTTTTGATGAGATGCGAAAGGGGAAAACGTCCACGGTATATTTGAGTCTCCACCAAGCAAACGGTACCTGAAATGGGAGCTCCCCCTGGGGGCACATCGTTATAGCAGCGGGTATGCTTCCGAATTAGTGTGGAGTCCTCAGCATCTTCTCCATCTTCTCCGTACTGCGCACCTGAAATTAATTGCGCAAACATTGGAGCTCTCGTTTTTGCGTTCGCAATTCGAAGTGTATCGCATAGCACGATATCAATGAGAGGAGAAAAGCATGAAGAAATGATGTACTCAACAGTCGCCACTTGGAGACGTGCTTAGTACCTAATCAGAAGAAAGGAGCAAGGAGAAACACAAGATAGAAGACCCATCGTCTGACAAGATGCTTCTGTGTCTCTGTACGGAGTACTAGGTACACGCTTGTCTCGGCCATGATGCGCGATAAGAAGAGTACTGGTGGATGCCGAATCATTTTGACGAGGAAGAATTAGTCAGTGGATAAACGCCAGGGTAGCTTAAAGTCTTGTCTAAGACTTATCGTCCTTAATCCAAACAACTCTAAATCCAGTGGCACCCAAAAGCCAATTGGAGGGGAACAGGAGGATCAAGAGGCCCCTCTCCGCTGCATTCCAAGGAATCATTGCGTTGTACTTTGTACGAAGCATCTGGAGCTGTTTCAGGCAGAGAGGGGCCTTGTCCATGATCAAGTAGATGATGCCAATCCTTCAGCTTGGCTTGGTCAATGATCGCAGGTGATTGACTTTTCCTCGCTGCTCTGCTTCATCCCATCGTGGCTTGCACTATCGCCGATCCGTTCAACGGATGAATCTGGGAGAGCATGAACTATGACGCCGCTGCCCGTGCGGCCGAACGTAGCGCTACATTTTGTAGCAGCGCGTCATGAACATCCAAAGCAGTCTGACTCGTCCCTCGGTACTCTGTAGACGAGTATCATTCTATCTTTGTACTCCATATTGATGCATGATACCAGTATTGGTACGTCAACAAGAGCCTTGCCTAATGCTGAGAACTGCGCGGGAAAAAAAAATCCAGAGAGGCGCGAAAAGCGCGGGCTTGGCTCATCGCCTCTTAATACCGTCTGTTACCGAATGATGGCCTGGCATATCTAGGCTAGCTTGGGGATGCTTCCTTGCCTGCTTTGCTGGAGGCGCTTTTTGGTGCCGATTGAGCCGGCCATATCCAATAGAGATGTACAGATCATGGACTTCAACGTTGACAGTCCGAACTTGTACAAGCACATGCGTCAATGGTCGGCAAGTGAAAGAGCTTAAGGAATAGCGTTGGCTGCCGTAGGTGGAGGCAAAGGTACCGCTTTACAGACGATGAAATAATATGAAGCGGACTGAAGGAAACCGGGCGGCCTAAACTTGGCGAGCTGGCCGGCTAGGTGCTGGCTTGCTGCACTTTGATCCATTCTCGGTGATCCGCTTGTGATCCATTGCCGTTCCCACGGGGGCATCAATTGAAGCGGAGCATCATCGCTGGTGCTCCTAGGACCCGTGTACATTGTCTGGACGGCGTGTTCCGTTCCCGGTAGTTTTTCTCCGTACTCGGTACAAGCATCGAGCGAGTGGAAGCACAGCAATCAATGCATAGACCCAAGTATGCTGTACCTTGCAGTGCTGAGAATCCGATGGCGAGCGTCATTTTCGCTTCTTGCCGACGGGTCCCCCCATTACGGGACATGGATATCTACAGGTCAAATATGATGATGCTCGTGACTCGTTGCTGCTTGAACCAAGGTGCTATAATTAAATCCTCTCATCCTTGGCCATTCTGAGACCCTGCGTTGGATACGATGCCCATTCGTCGAGGGTCTTATTACTGGATCCCTTGTCAATCCTGCTTGGCCTGGGGTTGCAATTTTGCTGCTTCGGCCTTTGCTCCTACGTATGGTTTCCAGCGACCAGATAGGCTCTGCGGCCGACTGGATCGGAGAAGGGGGAAAGGGGGTCCGACCAGGGATGATGAGCAGGTCGTGGCTAGCTGCTGGGATTACCTGCAGCTGGCTGTACTGTACATACTTGTTGTATACAAGCAAGTGCTGCTGCCATAGAAGCGCCCCATGCGCCTCTTTTTTTCATTCTGCTTGGTGGCATGCGGTGGCATGTGAGGCGCACCGTGCTCCTGCAGCAGTCAAAGCATGAAACGGTGGTTGGCCGGCTTCAAGAAGATGACCACAGATAATCAGGAGCTTGATTTGGTTTTAGCGCTGAATGCCTTGTCTTGTGAACTGGCCGAGAAAAGTGACTGTTTCGAGGTGCACATGTGTGATTAGAGACGCGAATTTTCTTGTAACAGGGGAAGCCCAGTGGCTTCAAGAAGCCTCAGTTACATGTAGTTATACAAGCACCAAGTAATTGAGCAGAAGTAAACTCAGTAGCAAGGTAACGGTGCTGCCATTGTGTGTGTGTTTCTTCATTGCTTTGGTACATATAATGGTCATATCCGGCCTGGTGGCTTGCCGTTGGTACCTCGGAAGGGGGCAAGACTATTGATGAAATCACCTGTACGGCACCCGGAGTAGCATAAAAAGCGAGGCCGATGGCGAGCTGGCACTGGACACGGGGACGGTGCACCGGCGCTGAAAGGGGGTCCAGCGCGCGTTGCTGCGAAAGCATGATGTGCCTGCACTCCTTACCTGCACAGTACAAGTAAGTTAGAATGGCTGCAAATCAAAGGTACCGATGGTGCTCGCAAGGACAAGTACTTCGTACCTACTCGTATGCTCGTAAGCTGTCAGATGGCTTGAAATCCAGCTATGAGCCCTGGCTCGCCTGGGCTGGCACTGGGGAGAATCGAAGCGTTATGTCGATCCCTTGGCTGATGCCGTCAGAAGGGGTAATGGAGAGCGATCGATGAAATTCCACAAGATTGCCAGTGGTGAGAAGAATCAATCATCGGAGCGACCCATTCCATGTCTGTGCCGTTTTGATTGTGCCAAGGAGGGCCTCATTACAAATCGAGGCGAGTAAATGTTCCTGTAGGATGGGCAAAGCCATACAGAGTCCTGGATTCCATGCGTATACTTGCCGGGAGCCGTGATCTTGGGACACACAAGGGTATTCCGCGTACCGTACGGTGTACTCCGTACAGGTACCAGTAATACCCGTATCGGGCAGATCAGCACCAACAAACAATCAGTACGGAGTACAGTGCGCTACTTCGTATCCAGAACTCCATCCATAACGCCAAGCGGCGATCAAATATGCCTTCTTTGGGCCGGGCTCAAAGAACCTGTTGCTGGGGGTTCACTAAGAGCAGTAGTAGGTGTTAGTACGGAATAGCCAGCACTTGGAGATATGTGCCAAGGCTCGACGACCCAAGCGAAAGATGGTGGTTGGGGAAAGGGACATTGGAGCGAGACAGAAGAGAGAATGGAAGCCCTACTGTACTGCGAATAGCGCAGCGATACGCGCGCACCCCCAGCAGGGGAAGAGAGAGAGAGAGAGAGCATCGCCGCCATAGGCTAGGCTGGCGAATAGAGATGCGGATATGAGGTCAGGTCGGTCGCCCAGTTTGGAGTCGTGGTTGCATTGGTGTGCAGATGATGAAGACTGGAAGAGGAGAAAATCTGGAGAGATGCATACGGGTATGTTTGGTACGTACAAGCATACATGTACCTTGGTATTCTGCAGCTGCAGCCTTCCAAGGTTCTTCAGCTTCTTGATACAGAGCAGGTGCATTTGCGAGCACCTGCACATTTCTCTCCTAAGCACTTGGCCGCATATAGGTAGGTACCTCGTACCTTCTCTGCAGTGAACTTGCATCAATTTGATTTATCAAACACCCAAAGCATCTCGCAAGGTACCTACCAGGTGATGAATGGGAATGGTCTAGATTGGAAGAGGGTACGTGGTAGAATATCTTCAAATATCAGGTAGGTTTGTAAATACCCAAGCAACCAAGGTGATATTTTTCCCAATCTCTTTTTGTGTGAGGGTTTGATTCTAAAATAGACCAAGGCATGGCATTAAACTACCCACTGCGGTTAGAACTGCATTTTTCATGTTTGGAGGTGCGCAGGTCTTACCTGGGTTGTATTTTGAGTCCTCAGGGAGCGAAAGAGCGAAGCGAAGCGAAACTTGGCGCCGATGATGGTACGTACCGAGTACACGTATGAGGTACCTTAGTGCAGCGCTCCGCATGTTCAAGCTTCATAACTTGCTTGAGCGATGCTTCGTATCATGTACAAAGACATCTAGTTCGACGCACGCCGAGACTCTGCTGGGCTCGTGGGAGCTCGTAGTTCTCGGCGTGGTATACAAGCCCGTACATTAACCCGGCCTCGTCAATTGGAACCTATAGCACCTAAAACCTAAGGTCGTACGTACCCAAGGTGCTGATAAGATGAAACCAACATCGCCTACGCTGCTCTGTACTGTACAGCACACTGAATCAGGTGCCTTGCTTGGCCCTTGTGGCACAACTTTCTGTGCACGTAAAAGATTCAATACCCTCATGCTAAGGAACTTGCAAGTCAAGCGTAGCGCCTAGGCCAGATTGCCATGGTGCTAACGGCCTTGGCATCGAATACAAGGGACGACGAGCCGGGTACGTACTTTGTGCGTTGTATCCTGTACTGGGGCGAGGTCCGCTGTACCGTGTACTTGTACCGCGACACTCTCTCTGCACACTCCGCGGATGTTCCCCTTCACCCCCTCTAGATTGGCTTCTAGAGTCGCCTCGATTTAGACGTTGTCCATTGTTTTTTATTAAATGCCTCCACCTCCCACGCTTTTTACCACTTCTCTCTCTTCTTGTCTTGGCTAAGAAGAGAGGCGAATAACAAGGGAAAGATTCTCCACCTTTTAGTTTCCTCTCTATCTTGCTCTCTGCTCGGGCTTTTTTTAAATTCTCGTTCTCTTTCTTGATTCATCACCTACATATCTTATTCACTTATACTTTCATAGCCGTTATCGTCACCAAGGCCAACATATAAAGCCTTTGCCTATCCGCTCCTTTTTCATATCGACACCGAAACCCAACTTGGCATCTCATCACCTTCACCGACTTGGTTCACGCAACACACTGCACAGCTCTCCAAGCATTGGCTTACAGCCCACCTCCAAGTGATTTAAAAGCCTCGGTGGGGACNATACGACCGACGCATCAACGCGGAAAGGCCAAAGAGGAAAATCGCAGATTCAATTAACAATAAACGAAGCAAGCAGGAGCATAAAAAAGATTGAGGGAGTGGGAATGGGAACAAGAACAGGGCCTGAGATTCAACGCTCCGATAACGTTAAACTCCACACATCACCGCCACCGGCTTGAAACGAAACTTTGACGTCGCCATCTCCAAGCTAGTAGGTTTTGTTCTATTCTGAGGCACATTCAGCGCATCTCCCACAGCAACCCCCTCCTCGACGTCTTTTTCCTTCGGTGTCCAAAAACCAACAAAAGATTGCCCGTGGAAATCAAAGCCAACATCCACGGCAGAAATTCACCGTTTCGGCAACACCGCGGACTTGAATCATTTTCGTCATCACACCCAAGCCTGTTTGCTGCTGAGTGGTTAAACTCGCCAGCCCAATTACGTCGCAGTCCCGCCCCAGAGATCCCTCCCAAGCAGGATCGTCCCCGAATCGAACGCTTCTAGAGAAGCACCAGCAGCATCCTGATTCGACTTCCAAGACCGCGCCTAGACGCTAGCCAAGCACACCAGACGCAGCTTTTCGAGGCACAAGCGGCGCCTTACGATTACGCACAGGTGCTGTACCACCGCTTGCTCGCTTCCAGAACAGTGGAGCTCTCCAGCTACCTAGTAGGCCATCCTAGGCCCTCCAGCTGCCAAACCAACCGCCAGAGCTATGGCGCTTTCAGCAGGTCCGGGGATGCTGGTTCCTACAGCTTCAGCGCCAGTAGCGCCGCCAGCAGCACCCCAGCCAATTCCGGCTCCAGACAGTGAGTGACTTATTCGCATTTGATCCATTTTGTTAGATAAGCCTGGATGCATTGATTTCAATGGCGATTTTTCCCTTTTTTGTCTCTTTTGTTTCCCCCCTCCTCTTCCCTCCATTCAAAAAGAGGCTTCTGTGGCACCCGCAAACGCCTCTTTCTGCGCTGCAGGTTTTTTTCCTTGGCGCGCATATCGTCTCTTCAACACCACCATTTGCGCCTCCTGCTGAATAATTCGCTCCAACATTCCACCATTTGTTTACACTATTGATACCTATAACCCTATGTTATCTTATACTCTTGCCTTGCCTATGCCCTAACTTCCCTTGAGCAAGCCGGCTTGATTTTACTTTTGTTTTCTTATTTCTTTTTATTCTTTTCTTCTTCTTTCTTAGACTTCCTTCTTCTTTTCCATTTTCGCCCTCATTGTTGCTAACCCCGATCTGCAACTTCTCCCAGAGAACAATTGCGCGCAATCCCTTCAATACTCCTCTGATACCAGCAACTACTCCGACACCGGTTCGCCTCCCCGCCAAGCGCCAATCGATCTCCCAGATCCAATCCTCGAGGGTGACGAGACGGAAAGCGAGGGTCCCATTGAGCCAGTTACACCTACAAGCGGCCGCCAATCGCAAGATTTTACCTCGCTGAGGAATGCGCATGACCAGGATCAGGACGACCGCAGCAGTTTCAACACACAGTCAGACCAAGGTTTGCATCAGCAGCCTGCCGGCACTGTCACATCTGCAGGCAAGGCCGCTATCCTCTCTTCGTCTTCGCGCAAAACAGCGTCAGTCGCAGCCTCTGTTGCGCCCTTGACCTCGATCCCAACTCTGAGACCGACCTCTAGACCAACCTCCAGACCAACCTCCAGCAGTCTCCTCTCCCCTACATCCGTACCACCTGTCTCAGTTTCAAAGCCAGGCACGGCTTCTTCTTCTGAGCTTGCACGCAGCATCAGCAATAGCAACAAATCTCTTATAGATCTGACCCCCACGTCGAGCCGACCTTCTTTTCAAGAACTCCCCCCACCAGCGCAACGCTCGGGTCGACTTTCAACTACCAGTATCAGAAGCACAATGACGAATTTCTTTCGCCGCCCCGGTACGCAAGACGCCCCGGTCTTTGAATCCGGATCGCCTACGCCCTCAGAGTCTTCCTATCTGCAGCGACCCCCTACAGGCAGCGCCCGCCCAACTACTCGCTCAAGTCGCTTCTCATTTACAAGGCCGTCTAACACGACTACTCGGTCTAATTCGCCTCCATCTCCCGGGGCGCCACCTCTCGAAATGGTGCAGGCGGATAAAGTGTCTCTTGATGAGGCCGACCTCAAGAAGAAGAATCGTGCATCAACCGGATTTAGCCTGCGGGGGCGAGCCGTCAACTTTGTCGGCACAACCGTCGGCCGTACTACTGGGCGCCCTCCTAACAAAGCGTCGCGCCGAGCCAACAGCTTTGACGCTGGAAACCGTGGGCCGGTTCCTCATCCGCACGCCAAGATCAATGCCGGAGACCAGACGTATCCTCCCGAGCGACAGCCATGGGCGATGCCCCCCGATGCCGGAACTGGCGCCAAGGCACGTCGCATGAGTTTGAGCCTGCCCGACGATTTCAATGTGGATGTCGCGGTGCTGCAGGATGAGTTTGAGTACCAGAGCAAGCTTTTGGGCCGGCATGGCAAGCATCTTGGAAAGGGCGCCGCTTCCAAGGTCTCACTCATGGTGCGAAAGGGCTTCCCCACCGAGATGTATGCCGTCAAGGAGTTCCGAGGCAAGTCAGGCCGGGAGAGCAAGGAGGACTACGACAAAAAGATCAAGTCGGAATTCAGCATTGGAAAAAGCTTGCATCATCCCAACATTGTCGAGACTATCCGACTCTGCTCAGATCACGGACGCTGGAACCACGTCATGGAATACTGCTCCGAGGGTGACCTGTTTAGCCTTGTGCAGAAGGGCCATCTGAAGGGTGAGGCTAAGCTTAAGGACCGCCTATGCCTCTTCAAGCAGCTCATCCAGGGCGTCAACTATCTCCACGCCAACGGCATCGCCCATCGTGACATCAAGCTCGAGAACCTGCTCATCACAAAGGACAGCAAGTTGAAAATAACCGATTTTGGCGTTTCCGAAGTCTTTTGCGGCACTCACCCAGGCCTTCGCGAATCCGGCGGCCAATGTGGTAAGAACATGGGCGAGATCCGGCTCTGTCGCCCGGGCATCTGCGGCAGCGAGCCATATATTGCGCCCGAAGTGCTGTTGAAGAATGCAGACTACGACCCGCGAGCCTTGGACGTGTGGAGCGCAGCCATTGTCATGATCTACATGACTTTTGGCGGTGCCATTTGGTCCAGGGCTGAAGCCGGCAACTTGCACTACGACAAGCTAGTGACGGGCTGGAATAAGTGGAACAAGAAGCACGAGGAAGAAAAGGACGCTGTCATCACGGATACGGACTACCCCAACTGTTACGCTCTCGATGTCGGTGTTAACCCTCCGGCCCTGCGACGCATTCTGTTGCAGATGCTCAACCCTAATCCCAACAGCCGTATCAGTATCTACGAAGTCATCACCAATCGATGGGTCAAGAATATCGAGTGCTGCCAACTCGAGTCGTACGATGATCCCAAGGTTGTGATCGATGTGACCAAGAAGGATTACGGCGGCAAGGGCGGAAGCAAGATCTTCTGTCATAACCATCTTCCACCAAAGACCCATGGCTCTCACTCGTTGGGTAAGATGCCTGGTCAACCTGGCTACTAAGCCCCCCCCCCCTTGGTATTCGCCAGCAATCCACCATATATCAACCATCTTACTCCCGAACCTCTTTTGTTTTTTTCATATTTTTAATTCATAGAATCAGGAGTGGAGCGAAGTGGCTTTCTCTTTTCTTTTTCCTTCAACATGTTCGCATCTCTTTCTGAGGCGAACTCATAATGACCTCTCTGGTTTTATACATCGCGGTCTACTATTTTCTTTTTCCTTCGGGGGTTGTTTTCTATGGGGCGGTGCACTGTCCAGGTGGGAATAAGAGCTGTCATCGCACGTATTGGAGTTGGAGCAAAGAGCCGAACGACCCAAAGACGGAGAGTCAGCCCGGCAGGCGTTCTATTGGAGGTTGAATATTGTCCTTTTTCTTACCCTTCAGTATTTTGCGGGTCACCGTCTTGCCTTTCTATACTTGGATGGCTGGTCGATGTTTCTTCGCAAATACGGCATTTCATTACAGAGCATATATGGGACATGAGATCGTTAGTCGATCCAGCCTTTTTCTTCTTCTCTTTGTTCTGGGTTTGTTGCATACATCAAGACGGGGAGATGAGTCCACGCGAGTGTCATGATATCCTTTCGCCCAGTAGAGTGGGCAGCCAATAGTGTTTCATGCATGCATGGAGGATTCCATGCCATTTTCTTATTTTTTCCTTTGTGCGTGCTTCTACAGGAGAGGCATGGAAATTCGTTGAAAAAAGAGGGTTGGCAAGTTTGTCTTTTGAGATCTTTCCTCCTTTCCGTGGAATGAGATGGGAAGGCTACGAGATCTGGAAGGGTTGGTAATGAGCGCCCAGTCAAGCAGTGCGCCTTGGGAGGAAACGCATATTCCCTTTTCTAATAGACTACTGAAGATGTACATTAGTTAATCTTGCCAATAAATTCAAAGAGTAAAATCTGGCATTGCAATAAAAGACCACCATAGTCCTTGATGCAGCTAAAGTCGTGTATCCTGCCTGCTCCCGTTGTGACGTCGTGTACCAAGTGACCCAAAAATTTTACAGCATCATGATCCATTGTAATAACATGGGCAAAAATGAGTGCGGCTGTGGTGAGACATGCAGAGCTTCACGTGGGAGGCTTGAACGACACGAATTCGGAGAAGGCCGCGGGAGAGGCTTGGCTGGCTCTCCAATAGCTTAGCAAGCCGATTCTCGACACTTGGCGCGTAGCCTGTCCAAAGGGAAGAGGACTAGTGACAGCCAGCGTGGTGAGAATGTGGCAATGGGGAGGGACCTTGTGACAATGAGGAGCTGCTAAGGGCGGCCGTCAGAATGTTACAGCTGATACTCTGGATTCATGGCAAAATTATTAGGTGAGCCCGGTCAGAGCTGAAATGAAAGCTGCTTACAAGCATGCATGGAACCAGAGTGAGTGCATGGCATCACAAGGCGGATGGATAGTTGGCAATAGTGTAGGCACCGTTAGTACCGCTATTGCCTCACGGTTTTGGCTGCATGACGAAGGGGGTGTGAGCCATGCAGGCATCTGCAAAGAAGGATTCTGGAGAAGGGAGAAGCTATTCGTCGACAAGAGCAGCTGTGTATCCCTTGTAAAATTTGGCATGTGAAGCCTTCTAACCAAGGAGTGGATTCTCATGAGTAAAAGACAGGTTTTTTTTTTTTTTTTTTGCTTTCTTTTCTTTTTCGCCCGCTTTGAAATGTGAGGCACGAGGGCTCTGACGATGGCCAATGTTGAAGCACTGACAATGGCCATGTCGCCTTGTCTCCTCTCCTATGCGCGCAGCACGGGCTTTGGATTCGAGCAGCCCCTCTCTGTTGAAACCGGAGCACAGATGATGGGAAACAAATTTTTGCCGATGCTTGGCCACGGAGGCGTCGTTGTTCGTGCCATCTATTTCCATCATCAACTAGCTGCATTGCATGGGTTGGATTGATCCCCGATATGCATCCGTTGCCGTTGTCGGGCGATTGCTGCCGGCTTGGCTGCAGATCAGCCGCAGGGAGTCGATCGCATGTTGCGTGTGTATGGCCAAGGGTATTCAACGCACATCCGTCTGTTTTTTTAACAGGAGATGCGACTGCCGTGCTTGGATCAGCGGTTTCAATCGGCGCGTCTTGCGATATCGGCTGCATGCAACGGGAGATTCCATCTGGTCGAGCTCGGCGGACGGGTGACCATGATTAATCGTAGAAGCGCCGAGGCCGATGGTCACTTGTTTCCTCATTCCATCACCGACTGACTCGGGTGTCTAGCACCGAAGGTCTAATGACAGCTTGGTCTGTCGTTAGATAGCCGCTTTACGCGGTTCAAAGGGCATGCTGGTACGCGAAAGCACAACTTGTCTCGTAGTACAGATATATCTAGTCGGTGTGAATGCTAGTAGACCTCTGGGCTTGGCTGGATCTCCCTTGTATGTAGAATCCCTCAGCCATGGCCCCCAGTCTTGCCGGTGTGCCGTAGATGGTGTGAAGATTGCATGTGAGGCTGTTCTCTAGAGCATTCTCGTAGGGCCGTCGACAGATGTAGAGAGTACTTGACGGTGTCTCGAGACTATTTTATGAAAGTAGCATGTACTTACACAGCTTCTTAGATCTCCAACTCTGACCGCCCCCATCTCCAAAGGGGGCGTGTGCAGATCTGCACAGGCAGACCGCTGATTTGGCACCTTGAGGATCGACCTGCCAGTACCAAGTCGGGTATTCTTTGAGATGCTTTGGGGGCCAATAATGCCATGCGTTCAGATGTAGACGGAATACACGTATCTAACGCCGGCAGCGCGAGCCAAACAGCGCCTCGGGTGCGGAGTATGATCAAAGATGCATCTCCTCGGAGATGGCGGTTGAATGACGTTTGAGAAGGACGAGTTGCAATCTGCCACGACAGCTTATACGTAGACCGATATGTAAGGGGACTTCCCAAGAGGGCTTCTAAGGTTACAATCATGGGGCTTTGAACTTCTCCAGCTTCGTTTGCCTTAGGGAGATATCGTCACGGCAAGTGGCTTCGGCTGGCACCCGATTCTCCTCTTTGGCGCAAGCTCTATCAAGATGGGTCATGGCGTTGACACCAAAAGGATGTGTCTGTGGGACTTATTAGCAGCTTCTCGTAAAAGTAGATTGGATCCAGGCATAGACTTAACTCGAGATCGTCAATCGCATATCCAGCATTATAGGCAGATCCAAAGACATAGAGGTACGACTAATAATTTTTGTCGTCAAGATCAGCCAATACCATTCACTAGGTGGCAGGTTCTCTAAATGCTGTCAATGGCAGTGACAGTCACCACATTAAAGGTTTGTGAAAGAGAAAATAATGTTAGAATTGGACGAAACGATCTCGAGAATGTGATGGAGAGACATGATATCACATGATTTGTTTCCTCTATCAAAGTCGCAGAATGGCAGAAAAAAGAAGGAAAGTGGCAGAAAGAAGTACCCTCCACCGCCTTTGATCTTCTGCACACCATATCTGCCTTGCTGAATTCTTGAAAAGTCTCTCTTGATTCATAATTCTCGTTTGTTATGCCATGCTTGGAATATTACGACACATGCTTTTCCAGTGATTGAGTATCATATGCCTTGACTCGCACCTGGACAAGAAGAGGACCCATGGAGTTCAGAGGTTGAAGATGTATGGCGCTGATCAACCAGAAAAGTCCAGCCAGTGGACGCTGTCAAACTTAGTAGGTTACCATGTCTTTCCATATGTTGTTTAGCTTCCCAGAATGTGATCTGACATTGAAGGCTAGGTAGCATTTCTAGTTGAGAAACTTTGACAAGTCAATGGCGGCAATATGAGACTCTTCAACTTCTTACTTGTGTACTAGCACATTCCAACAATCACGGACACTTAAACAACGCAAAGAGGATGTGAGTGTGCCTTGAACGGGGAGAGACACAGAGCTGTATTGGTTGTTGTCTACTTACTGCATGCGACGAATATGGGTCGATACCTTCGTACTAGACATAATCTTGTCACTATTGATTGGAGTCTCTGACCCAACGATTCACTCCGGAGACCAATTGCTGGTATGCTGCCAACTGAAATTACCATAGGGTACCTTGTCTATGGCAGGAGCTTGACTGTATTGGTGCGGCGGAGCTTCGAAGCTATGTATAAACAGGCCAAGATCAGAGCGTGTAGTATGTCCACCAAAGTCGATCCCTTTCATTCCAATATGTACTTGTGTGTTCTAATAATAGACAGGATATGCAAAGGCCCACGGCGCGGAACATTTAGAAGCAAAGTTGTTAACAGGACGCAGTCATACAGGGTCTTCACCACGACAGGTTACCGGTACATTTTGCTTCCAAAAAGTTCCACCTATCTGCATCTTGGGCAATTTTGCACTTCAATGACCACACCACGACTTGCTATATCGACCCGAACCACTGCTTACCAACTTGATAACGGCCAAATATCTTGCAGTTGGCTCTGCTAGGGTAACACCTAAACTAGGCATAAAGAAGCCTATTTACTGACTACCATTCGATTAAACACAATGGTCTCTTCGATTGCCCCAGTCATTGATCCTCCACTAAGTCGCCTCACAGGATCACTTCCGTCTCCAGCATTGAACGCAGTATTTAACATCCATGGACTACTCAAAACCCGTGGTCGTTCTGGTCAGCATCATAGGCCAATTTTCGTTATCGCCCTTGGCATTGTGACGCCGGCGTGGAAGTTGGAGGCTACGTCATGCAGGATTTAGGAACATGCCACCACTCCACTAAATCTCGCAGCCCTCGGCGACCTGGCTTTCGCAAGCGAATTCTCAAACTCTCATCATCAGCCTCACCGAAAACAACACCATTCACAATTCTTCTGTATAGCGCATTGCTTCAATATCACTGCCGAAATGCCTCTCTCCGGGCCACCCCTCGTCTTAGTCGCCACGGGCGTCGTTGGCTCGTCATGGCTCTCAGGTAAATCCCAAATTCCAAATCTTTAAGTCAAGTTTCGTATGACAAAAATCCATTCTTATTCATCTCTCAAACAGGGGCTATCATGTCTTTTTCAATTGGTGGAGCGCCGGCTGCTGCCGCGGTGAAGCAATCGTCTGCTAAAGTCTGGGCTGAGTTGTATAAGCGAGGAGCAGCTTCGATGCCAAAGGTAGCCATCGGCACGTCTCTAGCTTACCTATACGCAGCGTATGACTCTTACTACAACGAAGGGCCATGGGGGATCTATCTGGGGGCCGTTGGCTCCGTTCTGTCTATCATACCTTTCACATTGACAATTATGAAAGACGTCAATGGCCAATTACATGAAGAGGCCCGCAGAGAAAGCGAGGTGACACACGCAAACACACTGCGAGTCGATGGCCTCTTGGACCGATGGACTACCCTGAATTTCATTAGAAGCCTCTTGCCTCTTGCAGGAACGGCCTTGGGATGTCTTGCGTTCTACCGCGGTGGATTCTAATGTACTCATACAGTTTTTATGAGAAGATTGTCAATCGCTCAGCAAGTGAGGAGATACAGGACATTGATTTGCCACCTGGTGCATCCAGATCAACATGTCTGTGTGGTTCAGTCCACGCCTGAATTATGAATGACATGGCCATGAATGTGATGGCACAGTTCTATTTTCTACTTATTATGTTTCATTATCATTGTCTACCGGTAATTATACGTGGTGCGCCGGTTACACTGCTCATGCATCAGATAATTTGCTTCAGTCACACAGCCGGAATGACAGGTTGATCACCCAACAAGAAACCTCAAAACCTAGAGGAAATGAGACACTTGGTATTACAAGATACTCATTTATTTACTACGAATGACTAATGGGGAAAAAACAAAAGGCAAAGCGGCTGCCGAGCACGTCCATGTTCCCGAAGTAGGCAACCGAAACACATACCCAGATGGCATGATGGCTGTCGATCTTACCTACAACGCTAGATATTGCTGCAAAAGTGACTACCTGTTCGTCGTAGCCTTAGTTACGCCTACCAAGCGCTCTCATATTTCACGAGCGGTACACTGAGCACACCAGGCGGGTTACTGACCAGCCGTCTTGGCCTCACTCATTCTGCCCCATGACACTTTATGAAAAAGGGCGAGAATTATAATCGACCTGCAGCTCTGCTCTGCTCTGCTCTTTTCTTTGTTGGTCAGGCAATACTTTGCAGTGTAGGATTGTTTGTCTAATGTGAAACAAAAAAAAAAGCAATAACTTTCAGGGATTATCATCCTTCTCGGTATACTTGGGAGGGCGGTACCATTGTACGGCCGACATCCCAGCGGATAAGCAAGGCATTCCTCGATATGTGTTTGCCGATAAAGTAAGGCTCTCTACGGAGCGGGAACTTGCCGATATCAATCGGAGCTTGACACCCATGAATACCAACAACAGGGGTATGAATAGCATGTGTTAACGACCGAATTAGGTCTTTCCGATCTGGATCGGGGCTTGGCTTTGCGGCCATCGAGCGCCCCGAGTTCTAGACCGGCCACGGACTGTTTGCTGCGGAGCCGCATACATGATTATCGCCGGAAAGAAGCGGTAGGCAATAAAGGCGCAGAAACAATAGATGGGTCCGCTTGTGACAGATTGACATGCTTTTTTTCAGCTCAAAGACATGATCACATTGTGAGCACAAAGTCGTCATTTGCAAGAGAAGGCTATGGTGAATGGGAAACCCGATGGGTGTGTTTCATGGCTCCAATGAAACTTACGAAACATCACTGTACCATGAGATATTGCTATGATACGCCGGAGCTGTGGTCACCGACCTTTGTGTGATCAGGCCACAGAAAATCGACATCCTTGATCTCCAGTCGACAAAGGACAATGGCTCATTCCAAAGTACATCATCAAAGCAACCGAGAAGCTTTGGGTTGAGTGAAGAGACGCACGGTAGCGTCCCTGAAATACGCCTAACCCATCTTAATAAAGAGGATACAGTCTTGGCAGCAGAAAGAGGTGCCGTATGTTTTCGAGATAATTGGCTAGCGTATCTCGACATTTTCGCCACATATTGACTCCAGCACAACTTTGCATATTTTGCATGCCATCATAAATTCTACGTTCAAGGGACATATCGGGCACCGAGGAAAGAGCCGACCAGACGGAGTATGTCTATGAGAGTAGTTGATCCAAAGCTCGATGGCAACCCCCCGACTCCCTTGGGGAGATGTGAATGAAACATGTGAAACCCCTCTCATCACACTATGAAAGTATATCCATGTGAGTCTTGCCCTTTCTAGCTCTTCTCTCTTGACTTGGTGGAAACAGGATATGCCCCTTCCACCTAAAAGACGGAGCTGGAAGCGGCCAAGTAGTAATAGCCATTACAACAACAACCAGTTTCTTATGAACCTCATCTTTGCACATGAGCTCTTGGGGGAGGAGGTTTTCTTCCGGACTGTTGCAGTAGCTTCTATTAAGCATGGAGCTATCGTGGCCTAGCATTCATGGGAATTCAGCAGGTAGGGTACAGGCAGTGGGGGACAGATATGGCCAAGAGTGGTTCAATGGCCCTTCCTATCATCGTTATTAATAAGACTCGTACTAACCAAGAACATATTTTACTTGGCCAGTGTACCAGGATGTGAGATTGAGGCAGCAGCCTAATCACATCCTTCGGCATGATATCCTGGCGGTCAGATGTGATAGATGAAAGGCTCGATTCCTATACGACGCCACAAGCGCGAGGAGCAAGGCAGACCCATGTACGCCTGTACGCTTATATGCTGTGGGAGCTAGGTGATGAGAGTGTGCCAACAAGGCACTCGTAGTAGTACGAGTAGTAAGTAGCCAGGCTCGCTCGAATAACCATGTCTCTCTGACTTGGTAAATAGTGAGCACTTCTTATACAAGAGTTCTTAGCACAAACCACAGGTGACTGGCTGTGTGAAGCATGTCTCAGCTGAGGTCTCACACTCGATCCAGATTCAGCTCTGTAAAGGTAGATCTCATGCTCACAGGTATATTGTTGCACATAGGGAGAATACACTGGCAAGTTGGGAATCCAACAGTGGTCAATGGGTATGCAGTGCTCGATGCTGGCCTGCAGCCCTGGTGATCTTGGGTCCGTGAAGGTGTGGTGGAAGCATACTGACATTGGCATGGGTCTCTTCCTTGTCATGTCTCGCGCCATCTTGCGGTGTTTATCTAGCTCTGCCGTCTTCTTAGCGTCTCTCTGCATTTGTCCATCTCTCCGCCTTACCTGATTCTCCCGTCTCTGTCCGTCTCCATCTGTCTCTCTCTCTCAAGCACCGGGGCTCTGCCACATCTCCCCTGCTAGACTCCCATTTAGCCTCTTGGCAAAGTATCCGGCTCACCGGATTCTGGGTTACGAGCTGCAGTCGTCCCCGGTTCCCAGGACACCCACTTTGACCATCATTTCCGAAGATGTCAAATCGGAGGGTTAAGGCTGTGGGGAGGGCGGCACAGACGGTGACACGACTTCTTTGCAAAGACCAATTTCTTTTTTTCTCTTCTTTTCTTTTCTTTTTTCAGATGAATGTAATCTTTTTTTGCTTTTTCCTTTCCCTTACAGGTAAATGTTTCTGAAAATAGGCTCGTGATTTGATTGATGTGTGCAATCCTGCCCAAGCAAGAGCCCGAGGCATTCGTACTCGCACCAATCCACGGGCCTTCAAGCCGCCTTCCTCCCGGTGCACCTTCCTCCTCATCCACATCCAGTGTGTCTCAAGAAGTGATGCAATGAAAATTGAATGGGAACCTGCGTGAGCCACACCGTATTCATCACGTGATGGTATGTTCGCATAGATAATTACCTATGTACTTCGTAGAGTCTGCCGGAGAAACTTGCAAGCTTCACGCTCAACAGCAGAACATGTGCGAATTCGCCGTTGCGATGCCCTCACCACCTCTCACGGCCATCCGCACTCACTCTCGCAACGAGATCAAAATGTCCTGTACTGTATAGTACAGGCATGACCATCTTTGTGCTTAACCGATCAAGCCCAGGCCCACAGGGGACGAATCAGGTTGCAGTGTGTGTAACAGACGCTCGAGACAGCAAGGATTACATCCTCCCTTCTGACTCAAATGTTTGCTTCTCTGCATGATTTTGGCGCCGCCATCCAGCCTCATGCTGCGTTTTACTTGGTTGCTATTGGTATATCCGGATGCTACTGCATGCAGCTCACGCTAGATATTGATTCGCAAGTCCTACTCTACTTTCTCTCCTTGGACCTTTCGCTTCCGTCTTCTCCTTCTTACACCTGTTCCTTTCGAAGTGATTCTACCTCTTTTGACAGAAAAGCGTGTACGCGGACTAACACATGCTTGAATCAGGAAACTCTTCCCAACCAAGTCCAGGCACCATGCTTAAGCATCCATGGACGAGGGAACTAAAATAATGACGGGAACTAGCCCCGGGAGCCCGGAGTCTTGCACCCATCACGGGCGGGACACAAGCCACGAAATTGCCAAGTCGAGACCGGTGAAGCCACTAGCGTCCGCGAAGGGGTGTTTGCATTTAGTCCACGCAGCTGAAGCGCTCCCAGACATGGCTTCTATGGCGTGGGGGAGTGATGTTGATGCCACAGTAAACGCCGATGAGTGAGAGAGCACGGGTGTGTTCCTCATCGTCAATCATCTCTGCCTTTCCTGTCGTACCAGAGATAGATCCAGGATCTTATTCGCTGCCGGACCTCCACGAGAGGGGCTCTCTTACTACAAGATCTGTGCTCTGCTGATGCCAATACATGATACACACTGTACCCTTGAACAAGACGACGAATGAAACCGGAGCAAGCGCAAAAGTAAAGCAATAGCAAGCATCATGCATAAGGATGGAGCATCTCGGGGACTAGGCCATTGTGACGTGGTTTCCGGGCTCATTGAGAACCAGCCTAGGGTAATCTAATTTCGATGCATCTGCTTCCCATCTCTCCCCACGGCATGCAGGTGCTCATCTGCGTACTTGTACCTGGGTATGTTGCCCGGTATCCGATGCTTCTGAGTGAAACACAAAACCCGCATTACCAATATGCCCACCTTGAGTGCTCATTATTACTTATTGTTGTCGCAGAGATCTCTCTCATAATCGCAGGTGACGTGAGTTGTGGCTGAGACAAAGTCTTGCTGGCTTGCCGTGCTCAGCTCCTCGTTGTACATTGCTGTACACGTGTGTATATCGCTCTCTCGTGCAAACTACTTGAGTCAAACACCACCTGTCGTTCAGGCGGCAGGTATATAACCAGGATCATCTCGTTATTGTTTGCGGAGCAGCAACCATCTTCAGGTCAGATATTCATGCCGAGCTCGCAGTCATATTCTTTGTTTATACCAAGATTCCTCCCAAATTTCATAACGTCACCACCCACTCCAGCGGTTTGAATCGAAAGCGGCAATGCCAATTACCACAATCCTCCAGCATCAGAGAGATAGAGAGAAGCTAAACCAGCCCGACTTAGGCACTCCTGTGGTGGCGGAAGAAGATCACAATATCAGAAATAAGGATACCATCAAAGAGGTCAGATTTTTTTTCTTGGGCCCTCCGCTATATAACGATATGTTGGGATATTCTACTCACGAAAGAGAAAGACAGCCGCAGTAGCTGAGCGATGGGTTGCCCCCGATTCGACTCGTCAAGCAAAAAAGCTCAATAATTCAAAGTCTAGCTGCCCAAAGGTCGCTACATTGTCTACAAAGAAAGATTCCTCTAAGAGTTGCAAGGTAAAACAGACAAACTCAAATCGCCGCATTACACGTGGAAAGACAACCGCTCAGCCACGAGCGACGCCCATCGATAGGCACAGTCCTAGAACGATGGCTACTGTAAACTGCGATCTTAGGCGGGCATCTTGTGGAATGCAACAAAACACACAGCCATCTCGTAAAAGTAATAAGCCTCGACAGAATGCTCCCTCGGAGCACCACGGGGGCCCGCCGTCCCCCACCGACTCGGTGTACGAGGTTGCACGGCGTGCTGTCAACTTTCTCGATATTCACAAGACTCAGGATACAGCACCTCAGGATACGGCACCTCGGAATACAGTACTTCAGTATACAGCGCCTCAGAATGCAGCGCCTCAGGATACAACGCCTCGGGATACAACGCCTCGGGATATAGCGCCTCGGGATATGGCGCCTAGTATCATCGATGCTCAACAGGTGATTCTTAATAATACTATCGGGGAGGTAAGGACTCTGGAAAGATGTAACGCTATACAGACACCTCCTGCAAGCCATAGCAGCGCACAAACATCTCCTGTGAGCCACAAGCGTGAGAAGACGCCTCCCATTCGTTGGAGCACCATACAGACATATCCCAGTTGTCGAGATGCTATTGTAAGCGATTTAGAACTATCGCCTGTCTGTGATAACCGTTAACATGAGATATAGGTGTTTAGTGATAAGAAAAGGGAACGTGAGATGATCTCTAGACAGCAGCGCACGACCATGCAACGACCACGCCCGAAACCCTCCAATGGGCCACGTCCAAAGTCAAAGTCGGCGGCAGCTCGACGACGGGCGATGCTCAAGCATTCTGTGACATATACGCTGCCGGCTGCGAATCCACAGACTCCTGCAGCCCCAGACCAACCAGCGGTTTACCATCCAACAATGACTTCAAATCAAGCACATCCTCCACCGACACCTGTACACTCAGTGATGACTCTACGCCCGGGACCTGCTTCATATCCGCAATTGATGCCACGACCACCCACGGCATCCCAGAGAATGGCAAATACACAGCCGCCAGCGAGATGGCAGCCTATATACCCGAAATCTACCCATCCGGAATCTAAAAATCCGCAATCTGGAAGCTTCCATACTCACCATCTTCCATCGGCCTACTCAGAATCCACGCACTCACAACCATTGTCTGCCTCACAGACGGTTGGAGTGTCGCAAGAAATGACGGCGTCAGAGCCAACAGTGACTTCACAGCAGGCGACTACAGTCGCGAAGGAGACAAATAGAGAGCGTGCCCGCCGCCTCAGAAGAGAAGCACAACTCAGAAAAGAAGCTTCCCTTCTGTGCCGAGATGGTCATCCGTTGGATGACCCTCTAGGAACCACTATAGAAGGGTTTCGTCCGAGCGTGGGAAATAGAGTGGTCGAACATCTCATAAAGCATAACCCTGAGGCTGTTGCAGCTTCCAAGCTATCCCATACGATTCCTAAAGAGACTGCTGTGCATTATAACAGTATATTAAGCTGGCAAGCTGAAAACGCACAAACCACTGGAGATCCTTCGCCTCATGGGCACCCAACGCATTTCAACAATGTGGAATCAAGGGCCGCGTCTTCTGATAGTGGACCAGCCTCTCGAGAAGCACAAACTCTGGCAGTTATCGTTGTACCAATTAGAAGCGCGCCAGTCTCTCAGCACATTGTCAACACTGAAATTCATCCTCATCATAGCCATTCGAATACATTGGTCCCACAACGTGGTATTCAATCACATCCATATTCCAGAGTCCCATCTGGGGAGTCGGATAATGCTCCGAATGGATATGGTAATTATTCATCAGCATCAACACAGCAGAGCACGTATGAACAGAGAGAGAGGACGGTAATGGACAATCGCGATTGCGATATACAGGAGATTTCTCGGCAGGATTGGCAGGCAGCTAACAAAGACAGCCCAAGATATCGGGCTAATCAAAGAGCCCAATCTGTTGTGGCCTCGGCTCCGTATGAAAGGACTATGGCATCTTCGGCCTCTGCTTCTTCAGTAAACTCACAAAGCATCCCTGAGCCATTTTTTGAGGATAGTGAGGATATGCTATGTTTTGGGGAGAGTGAGGATATGATGTTACCACTGAGCCCCCAGAGCCCCATCCGTCAAAACCCAGTGTCCATTTCAGCTCAAGCTCAAGTTCAAACAGTCAGGAGGCCATCTAACCAAGCCAGTCCCATATATGGTGGCATTCACAAACGGAAACCTAGTCGAGCCAGCCGAACTTCGCCGCCGCAAACTACGATGTCTCGAATTGCCATATCTCAGCTTGTGCATTCTTCAGTTGAGGCATCGAAAGCATGTGTGCCTCAAACTGCAGTGCGTCGAATCGCCATATCTCAGCTTGTGCTGCCTTCAACGGTACCTCGAATCGCTATATCTCAACTTGTGCATTCTTCACCGGTGCCTCGAATCTCTATATCTCAGCTTGTGCATTCTTCACCGGTGCCTCGAGTCGCTATATCTCAACTTGTACATTCTTCACCGGTGCCTCGAATCTCTATATCCCAACTTGTGCATTCTTCAAATGAGGTACCGAAAACAGTGGTACCTCAAAATACAGTGCCTCAAGCCACGATGCCTCGGACTTCACCTCGAACTCCTTTGCCATCAGCCAGACCAGACAAGCATCGGCGTGTTCGCCGTTCGCGTGGCGGAATGTGGCTATCTCAGGACGACTTGGACCGTTGGCAGGAGGAGAGAAAAGATCCCTATCGCCTCCCGTCATTCAAACACTCATTCAACGATGTAGCTATGACCGATTGTCAAACCAGCCATGAGAAACAGGCTTCCTCTGAACCGGCCGGAGGGGTGTTCAGTCTCGATGCTTATCGTATAAATCCTGTAGCTTCTTGCGCGCGCAATTGGCTTTTGAATGGTAAATAACTAGGAATGTTTAGATAGTAATAGATGAGCTGAGACTCGATCGAAAGCATATCATGAAGGCTAGCCTCTCAAGTTGCCGCTCAACTGCCTTATCTAGCTCATTGGTGAAGGTGCCAGGAATACTGGTGCAATACGTATGGGTGTAGTTTATACGAAATTGAAGTAT
Source organism: Trichoderma harzianum CBS 226.95 (assembly GCF_003025095.1). Taxonomy (NCBI): domain Eukaryota; kingdom Fungi; phylum Ascomycota; class Sordariomycetes; order Hypocreales; family Hypocreaceae; genus Trichoderma; species Trichoderma harzianum. Next base: position 1,521,106 of record NW_020209249.1, on the reverse strand, counting down.
AGTATGTATCGTTGACTATTTTTTGCATCTTTGAACGCCAATAGACACGCCAATTGTAAATGGCGATTCATGGGGGCCGAAAGAAGAAAAGAAGATAGGAGTATTTCTTCTTCATGCGGATGAGGCGCGTGGTTGAAACCGAAATTAGAATCGCATGGTTACCGCCCAGAAGCCTTTACAATGTCCGCAAAATCGATCCTAGAAACAATCGCAATCGGTCCGGGCAAAAACTCCCATGAAAAAGCGATTCGGCCTAGGAATCAAGCCCGAACCGAGAAATCCGTCCATGATGTGCCTAGTTTGTTGATCTACGGTTCACATGGCCCGGCACTTTTATGCGACCCAATGGGGACCATCCGCTAAAATGCGACGCTGGACCAACATCTTATTCCAAGGATTGTGTTCGCATCTCGGATTCCCCCTCACGGCATCTGTACAATGGCGTCAGATGATCAACAGTTGCACGATGTAACCTGAAGACAAAACTCTGCCGTGGCATGGAATCTCCAGCTTCTCCATTGCGGTGTACAGCCGCAATTTCCAGCACCTATGTCATGTTGGGGCATGGTCCCGCAGAGGGGAAAAGCGAATTGATAAGAGTAGGACAAGATGTAACAAGCAATTAAGCTTAACAAAAATATATGGAGCCCCGTGGATTTGTCGAAGAAGCCGTGAGAGTCAGGGGAACATGGATTGTTGTCTTTCTCCGCATTGATCGGCATCGGCTCCGCTCCTTCCATACCAACGTACTCTTTCAAGACTGATCCAACGGGTTGGGAAGATGAAAGACACCTATCCAGTAAGCCGACGGTACATAGTATCATGGGATGGATCCATTCTTTCCACCGCTCGTACTGCGTATACTTCTTGAACCTTGTCGTATCTGCATCTCCACATCACCCCTCATTATGAGGTAGAGAAAAAGCATCCATGCGTGGGACAACAGGCCATTGCTCGCATGCAGCGTATCATTGGGGTAGGCAGAGGAGAAGAAAAGAGGGGAAATGAGCTTGATTCAAGGGATCATCCTTGAGAATGTATCAGTATTTATAGACACACTTTCCCTCTGGTTCTGAAGAGAGGTAAGATCTCAGACAAAAAGGGTCGATGACCTCCCTTGAACTGAGCTTCCCCTTTCTGTAAATAAAACAATTGGGTATCCTGCATGCGGTAGGACCATCCGAAAAGAAAGAGCTCTGAATACGCTGAATATGTTTTCGGCGCGTCTGTTCGTGCTTGCCTGTTCTCTGGCGGCTGCCGTCGCGCAGAGCGGCAGTCCGGCCCCCTACAAAGTTCAGACACCGCCTTTGGACACCGATTGGACGTACAAAATTGGTACCAATCCATGGCCAGAACACCCCCGGCCACAGCTCCAGCGCGGTGCCTGGCAGAGCCTCAATGGCATTTGGACGTTTCAGCCTGCTGGTCCGAGTGATGGCGACTCCGATAGCCCTCCGGATGGCCCACTTCAGAGCGAGGTTCTGGTGCCGTCTTGTATCGAGAGTGGGCTCTCAGGACTTCAAGTTATTAACATCACCGACATGTGGTTTGCGACCAGCTTCAAGATATCGCAAAACTGGCAAGATCAAAGTGTGATCTTGAACTTTGAGGCAGTCGACTACCAGGCGGTAGTATTTGTGAATGGAGCCAGGGCCGGGACCCACACCGGAGGATATTTTCGGTTCGGAGTGGATATAACCAAGTTTGTCAAGTTTGGCGGCGACAACAGCGTGTAAGTCGTTTTTTCCCTCTTGGTGGCCGCGACAGCGTTATTCTTCACTGTGACAGCAGTGAGGATATGATTGGTGCCGATCTTGGATACTGATCACGAAACAGAACTGTATTCGTTCATGATCCAACAGACCTGGATGTCATTCCAATTGGAAAACAGACTCGAAATCCTAGCCACATCTTCTATCGATCTTGCTCCGGAATATGGCAATCTGTGTGGCTGGAAAGTGTACCTTCAAACCATATTACCCAGCTTGACGTTGCTGCTGCAATGGACGGCACAGGTACGAAACTACCAGAATATACCCTCTGCAGTAGCATGTGGTCCAGACTCACGGCTAACGCGATTGATAGTCTCTGTGACAGTCCACAGCTCGAACAAACAAGGCGCCTCTGCCAAGGTGTCCGTCATCGGACTCGACGGCCGCGTCATTGCTTCGCAGAAAGGTCCTTCCGATGAGGAGTTCAAGTTCAAGGTCAGGCAGCCAAAACTGTGGTCTCCGAGCTCTCCGACTTTGTATAACTTAACGGTGACTCTTGGTGAGGACGAAGTATCCAGCTACACTGGATTTCGCACTATTTCCAGTGGGAAAGTCAAGGGGGTCCAAAGGCCACTCCTAAACGGAGAATTCACATTCATGTTCGGCACGCTCGACCAGGGATTTTGGCCTGATGGGCTGTATGTGCCGCCGAACCGGGAAGCCATGGTATACGATCTGAAGATGCTCAAAGGACTGGGCTTCAACACCGTCAGAAAGCACGTAAGTAACCCGCTTTTCCGTCACCAGCTCCTTGTCGACTGGGTACTAAATTAAATCGTATCTTGCAGATCAAAGTTGAGCCAGATTTGTTCTACCGAGCTTGCGATGAAATTGGTCTGATGGTCATCCAAGACATGCCCAGCCTGACTAACGACGGGAGTCGGCCTCCGAATCCTGACCAACAGGCAGAATTTCAACGTCAGCTCGAAATTTTGGTCAACGAGCATAAGAGCTATCCGTCGATTGTTACCTGGGTTCGTTCTCTCATTGCTGCTAATAAGTAGTCTCCACGTTGATTCAAGCTAACGCCAAACCCGCGATGCAGGTTATTTATAATGAAGGATGGGGGCAGCTCAAGGGTCCACCATATCCTGAAATACAACTCGTAGATGTTGTTCGTGGCATCGACTCAACAAGGCTAATTGACGCGACCACCGGTTGGAATGATCATGGCGCAGGGGACTATTCAGTGAGTTGACTGCCATGTTTCATATATGAAGTGCTCGAGAAGAGAATGCGGACTGATGAATTCGTGATGAATAGGATAACCATCACTACGCCAATCCGCAATGCGGAACACCGTTTTACTCCACACCTTCTTCTCCGTATGACCCCAGCCGTATCGGCTTCCAGGGCGAATTTGGCGGCATTGGTCACAATGTGTCAATCGAGCAGTTGGTTTCCCTTCTCTCCTCTGCATCCGTCAACTTTTGGGGGAGTTCAGTGGCTAACAAACCAATTAGTCTTTGGAACGTTCAAGAGGCCATCAACACCATAAACCAAACTTACGAAGTCAATGCCGATCTGGTCTCATACAACTATCGCGCAAGTCTCTTGTTCCACGAGTTTTATGACCAGGTTGAGCGCTACTCTTGCAGTGGCGGTATCTGGACGCAGACAACCGATGTCGAGGGTGAAGTCAACGGTTTATACACGTATGACCGCCGTCTTTTGAGGCCAGATCCGAAGCAGTGGAAAAGCGATATCAACAAGCTATACTCGGCTGCGGCAGGAAGGCGATGATTGTGTAGGCCATATATGCGAGCCAGTATAGTGCAGGGTAGTGGTAGATGATAGTAGCTGCTCAATGATATCTAAACTCTGATCGATGTTTAATGTATGTAATGGAGTTGATTCTTTGGCTTTGTCTCAGAAGTGTCATCTTGTCCAGACAATTAATCGACTCCATTGAAACCGCCGTTGTGTTGTTGTTGGAGCGATAGTGCAAGATTTCCACCATTGAGGTGCTCTCTCAAAACGGCCACTCAGAGAATCCATGGCATCAGGAAGCTCTGGGGGCTAGGCTGATGTCCTGGTATCGAGAAATGGAGGAATCTTTGTTGAAAAGTGTTGAGATCTCTGGTATTGGTAGAAACTTCAATGCTCTGATGATGTTGGAATGCTGCCTCAGACATCAACTCTCGTCGATGCCTTCCACAACTGCAACGCAACTTGCCTCTCGCAAAACCTCACCCCCACCTGCCACATGCAAACCGCCACCAAATGAAGCTACATTGAGCACGTACCGCCCGTTACCAAAGGCGGCTAGATCAGGTCCAGAACATCTCCCTCGTTTCCCCACCATCCCGCAATCGTATTCGGACCTTTGACCGCTAGGCAGTTTCTGCGAAAGTTTGCAGCCAAAAGATTCAAAAGCCAGTTCATCGTCCCACAATCATGTGATAGAGCTCCTTTTCAGCATATTCGTCATGTCATGAACAGGGGGCCAATGCGATTATCAGTTTGATTTCGACTCTTCCAGATTGGTCAATTGCACAGCGTTTTCGTTTGGCTTGTGACAGTCTGTTGGACCGCCCAAGAAGAACGAACAATAAATACCTAGACGACGATACCATTTCCCGGCCCGCCCTCACTACAAGTTGCAACATTGGCTCTCCCGAGGGCCTTGCTATTCCTTCCATTGCATCGATCGACTTGATTCTCGACTCGACCATCCCGAACGAGCATTTGCAAGATCTTCCTCCTCTTCCACCCGGTACATATACAATTGCATTTCAATGTCGGAAACATTGATTTCAGAAACCCACACGCGCGAGCGGCGTGACCTCTACCATGAGGCCGATGTCGTCGTCGTCGGCGCCGGTGTCTTTGGTTGCGCGGCTGCCTTCGCTCTGGCAAACCAGGGACGCTCCGTGCTTCTTCTCGAGAGGTGGATGCACGAGCCTGACCGTATTGTGGGCGAGCTGCTGCAGCCAGGCGGTTTGACGGCCCTGAGAAAGCTGGGCTTGGGCCACTGCGTTGAGGACATCGACGCAATCCCCTGCTACGGTTACAATGTCATCTACCACGGAGAGCCATGCGCCATTCCCTACCCCGGGCTCAACGAAAAGGGCGAAGTGACACATGCGTGGGGAGGAAGAGGGACGGGCGGAACGAAGCAAGAAGGATGCGGCTTCCATCACGGCAAATTCATCTCACAGCTCCGCAAGGCGTGTCTGGGCCACAAGAACATCACAGTCGTCGAGACAGAGGTTGTCAAGACCATTCGAGGAGAGCACACAGACCAGGTCCTCGGCGTGGAGTCACGGACCACAGTCAACAAGGAGACGGGAGAGAAGAAGAGCGACTACTTCTTTGGCCAGCTCACCATTGTTGCCGACGGATACGACTCCAAGTTCCGAAAGCAGGTTCTAGAGACCAAACCCGTCGTCAAAAGCAAGTTTTATGCCCTGGAGCTGGTCAACACGAAGCTACCGCTGCCCTTCCACGGCCATGTCATTATCGGCAACGCCTTTCCCATTCTCCTCTACCAGATCGGCACTCACGAGACAAGAGCGCTCTTCGATGTGCCCGCAAACATCCCCCAGGCCTCTCCCGAAGCCGGAGGCGTCCGCGGCTACATCAAGAACTGCGCCATCCCCGTGCTCCCCGAGGCCATCCGCCCGGCTGCCGAAAAGGCCCTTGCCGACGGCAAGATCCCCCGCAGCATGCCCAACAGCTGGCTCCCCGCCGTTCCCCAGACCCCGAGCGGCCTCGTCGTCCTTGGCGACGCCCTGAACATGCGGCACCCTCTTACCGGCGGCGGCATGACCGTTGCCTTCAACGACGCCCTGTTGCTCTCTGAGCTGCTGCATCCCGATGTCGTCCCAAACCTCGAAGACAAGGCGGCCATTCGCGACGCCATGAACAAGCTCTACTGGCGCCGCAAGAACTTCACCAGCATCATCAACACCCTCGCCCAAGCCCTCTACTCTCTCTTCGCCGCCAACGACCGCCAGCTGCGCGCCCTCCAGTTGGGCTGCTTCGAGTACTTCCGCCGCGGCTGGACTGATGGGCCGGCTGGCCTGCTCGGCGGCATCATCCAGCGACCCCTTGTGCTGGCGTACCATTTCTTTTATGTCGCCTTTGTGGCCATTTGGATGAACGGGTGCAACGTCATTGGCGGACCACTTGGCTTCTGGAAACTGCCCCTCGCGCTGCTCGATGCCGTTCTCATCCTGTGGAAGGCCTGCATCGTCTTTTTGCCAGTTATCTGGAGAGAAGGCTTCCAATAAAAGAAGAAAATCAGACCAAAACAGAATCCAACAACTTTTTTAATACCTTGTTTCTTATATATATATATATATGTTTCTACTCTTGTATGAAGATATCAACGTTGGCTTTTCCTTTTCACATTTGCCACAGACGAGGCGCGGAGTTATGTATATGAGGCTGGGTAGTATCCCTTGGAGAGAAAGAAGAAGAAAGAAAATGGCAAGGCTAGGCTCCGGACGAGAAAAATGTAGTTACGCAGTTATGGCTAGAAAAGATGCTAGAGACGTTAAATAATCGTAATACTTACCTCCTTTCATATGACTCTCTTGTATTTTCTTATTTTCCATGCTATAGCTATCTAGCTCTTCTATGCTAGAGATGAGTGCGGATTCTATGCCGCATGCTTGTTAGATGTGTTTAACGTGTACAAATCGCCGGCCAATACTTAAATCAAGGCCCGGCGGTGCTGACTAGATTAGCCTTTTTCTGCTTAATATCATCCACGACAAAGATATGCCAGTTTTCCCTAGTTCATTCTTCCTTCTATCCCTTCCATGTGCCACTCTGGGCTCTAAGTCTTAGGTGAGGCGTCTCCTATATACACCCATCATCCAACTCGCCCTCAAGACGGCCAGTCCAATGGCCATTTTGATGCTATCCTGAATAACATTCAGCTTACTTCCGCCAACCTCGTGCCACTCAATCGGCACCTCGGCGACCTTGATGCCAGGACTAGTGCCGATAACACTGCCATCGCTGCCCAAGACGGGAGTGGCCGGGGCTGACTCGGCGAGCATCAGCATCTCAATGTCGAAGATCCAGCCTTCGGCGTGCATGTAGGGTACGATGTGTGGCAGAGATGCGCGGGTGAAGAGCTTGAAGCCGCATTGGGTGTCGCGGATGCGAGATGTGGCGGGAGGCGTGAGGATGGTGAGAACCAGGTGAAATGACCGCATGAGAAAGTTTCGAAGGGCAGAGCGCTAAGAGAAAGGTTAGCATAAATACAATGATGTAGATCTTTAGACGGATTTGTGATGTCGTTCATATGAGATGAGTTTGACATACCTTGACAACTGCCTCGCTGCCAACGAGATGTGCACGGCTGCCGATGGCAACACCACGGCGAGAGCCATCCACAACGTCTTCAACGCCTTCAATCAATCTCGCCACGTCACTAAACCGCGATGCGCCATCTGCATCAGCAAACAAGGCATACTCGCCGCGCACATGACGAAGGCCATGGGTGACACCGCCGCCCTTGCCCCGGTTCTTAGCCAGAGACACAACCCTCAGGACATCATGCAGGCCATTCTTCTGCGCAAAATCCAGAACCACATCGACCGTCTTGTCGCGACTCCCGTCATTGACAATGATAATCTCATAGCCGCTGAGACCAAGCTCCTTTGGATCGGCAGCGCCAGGCGCATGCCGCTTCTTTGCCGGCACAGCAGGGTTCTTGGCGCCGGCGCTGCGTCCAAAGTGCTTGTCCAGATACTCCACGGCCTCCTCCAGCGTGGGGATGACACGGTCTTGTTCGTTGTACGCGGGAAAGACGACGCTGAGGAGAAGCTCGGGGGGCTCGATGGAGCCAACATCAGGAGTTGGGTATGCCTCGTCCGGGCGAACTCGCTGCTCGTTAACGCGGCGTTCTGCAAGCCATCTGTCGTACCAGCAGGGGAGAGGGCGCGGCGTCGTCTTGCCAGAGGGGCTGCTGGTGATGTATGTCTTTTCAGAGGAAAGGACGGGGCGAGGCTTCGGGGCGACGAGGTGCAGGAGAAGGAAGAGCTGCGCATCGTCGGTTAGCTTCGTGGGCTTTCGCTTTCGCAGGCTTGAAAGGGGGGGCCAATTGAAAGGAATTGGGAGGCAGGAGATGGTCGCATACGCTGACAAGGCCAAGCAGGACCAGCACCAAGAAGAGGGCGAGGAGGATATAGACTGGAGTCGCTTCGACCCAGGCCCAGAGCGGCGCAGGAAGCTCCAACAACGCTGTCGCAAAGCCCATGTTTGGTGTTGGCGCTGGCCTGAAGCCAAAAGATGGGAGAGAGAATGGATCTGTCAGATGCTGTGCATGTGTGGGCATGAAAAGACGAAAAGGAGTAAAAAAAATGAGGAAAAGGAAGAAGGAAAGATGATGAGGAAACCAAAGAATTGAAAAGAAAAAGGACAAATGAAAGGAATGTAAGATGTCGGATGCCAGATGCCGCCAGTTTCACTGACACCTGGCGAATTAAGCTGTATGACGCGCCTGCCCGAATCTGCGGCTGCCAGCAGTGAGGCCACAGTTTCGGGCTGCAGGGGTCTTGTACTCCGTACTTCGTTCTCCATAACGCAAGGCTGGCCAATCACGGGCAGCGGGTTTCACTCCATAGCGATACCGTTTAGTGCTTGAAGTGGGCAGTAGAGAGCGCTGTGGCTCATTATCTCGTATCACTACTAGGATTTGATCTCATATTCACTATGAGCACGGAGTATTATTGATGAAGAGGGTTTCACACCCAAACACCGATGGTTAAGATCAAGGATAAGTGCACTCAAGTAATATCATTTCTAATTGAAGTCGAGAAGGAAATAAAAGGACAGAAAGGAAAAAGAAAAATAATGGCAGAGACAAGGATGAAAACAACACAAAACTCGCCCGTATAATCCCAGTGTATCAATCAAAGCGCCCAATTAATAAATCAATATCCAAACAAAGGTGAAAAAAAATAGCCCTTGTTTATATGAGAGCGCGCATGTGTGCGTGTGTGTGCCAACTCGTTCTATTCCATCAAACAAATTTTCGTTCCGTCATAAATGAATGGCTTGCTCTCTTTTATGCCGCCAAAGATTCTCATCGGTGCTGGTAAGCTTGCAAAGCATGCTCCACGCCCGGAGGATGCCATAGTCGCTGTGCGCAGAACATACATATGAAAATATTAAAACAAAGGAAGTAAAACAAAAAGTAAACTCCGGATTCCGTATGTTATTTCCTTTTCAACCCAAAGTAAATGGCCCGTGAGTGGGCAAGAATAGCAGCGTTGATATGGTGCCATATCCAAAATGCAGCAATGCAATAGACTGGAATAATAATAAAAAAACAAAAGGAAATACAAGGGTTGACATCCATTGACTGCCCAGCTAAACAGTGACAGCAGGCGCTTTTGAGCTAGCCCAACGGGACTTCTTGGAAAGCTTGCTGCTGCTCTTGGAAAACCTCTTTGACTTTTTGGTAGTTTCAGGCTCTGGCACCGAATCTTCTTCTGGGAAGACGTTGATGATAATGGACTGCTTGACAACGGGAGCAGGGACTGGGTCGGGGGTTGGGGCAACGACAGGAGCAGGAGTAACAGCAACAGGAGCAGCAGCAGGAGTTGTGACAGATTGGGGCTCACTCTTGGGCTTTGCAACCGCCAACCCTTCAGCGCCAGACTCAATTCGTTCCAGCTCTGTGAATCGAGTTACCTTTGCAGCTTTCCGCTCCTTGGAAGACTTGCTGTTGTGTTCCGGAGAGGGGTTGCGGTCCGTCGATGCAAGAGCGGAAGTAGATACAAGAGTGGTAGCTGAGGTGTTGAGGCTGGCATTGAGGGAGTTGGGAAGAGAAGATTCGGATTTTTGTTGTGAACTCGGCAAGTCAAGCGGCGGAAGGGTGTAATTGCGCAGGATTGGGGTGGGTGCATTGACAATGGGCGCAATGGACGCAATGGAGCTGAAGCCTCTCATGGAGGTAGGAGGGCGGGAATCTCGAGCAGCTCCCTTTGCTGAGTTTGCCATGGCAATTCGCTCAATGGATGAGTCGGATGTGCGGCGATGGCCCGCACGCGGTCGACGACTGGCCCTCTCGGCCGCAGTGGGGGGCGGAGGAGACCGCACCACGGGAGGGCGAGCAAGTCTCATCTCGAGGTCATCTTGAGAACTCGTAGAGCCGCTGGAGCTCTCTGATTCTTCTGGGTGTCGGAAGTGTCTGGTTAGCATCTTGCGGGTCAAGGTGGCGCACAGAAGCAGCAGCAGACGACAGCGACGACGAACCTTGTGAGGAAGTTGGGCTGGTCCTCGATGTGTTGTAGCCAGACACGGACACTCTGACAACCTCTTTGCCCTTGGCCGAGGCGGCGTAGGCCGTAAATTGCGAGCCAACATCGGGCATCGAGTGGGCAATGTCCCGGCTGTAGCTTGCCGAGTATGGTGAGACACCCGTGTAGCTGTACGCTCGGGGCAGGCGGACCATGGGGGTGACACTCTTGTCCGTGGGGTACGAGACATGGGACAGGCTGCTGCCAACGCGAGGGGCGCCAGGCATGTTCATGTGGTGGCCGGACGCAGCCATGGCACTCCTCCGACGGTTCTGCTCCTGTATCTTCTGTCGATCGTCCTCTCGCCAGCTGGGCGGCGCGCTGGCGATGGCATCCGTGGCGGCGTGTGTGGGGATGTGCTTGTAGGGAGTCTTTTCTACCTCCTTCTTCTCTTGCTCAGCGAGCTTCGCATTGTGCTCTTTAGCCTGCTGGCGGCTCTTTCTCATGCGCGAGAAGATGGACATTTTGGCCCTTTGTTTCCTGCGCGGCTTCCTTGTCTATCACTGGCCGTGGTGTTGCGGTTGAGACGAAGCCAGGTCCAGCTTCACTCAAGGTTCAGAAGCCCCGGATATATATATGCGTGCCAAGCAGACGGATGGGTGGTGTAATAGGAACCGGGGTATAGTAGAATAAGCTAACGGGGTAATGCAAGCACAGAGTGGCTCCGCTCCGTCAGCTTCGGAAGGCAAAGAGGAATGATGCGGCAGCGATATGCCGAAGATTGTTGCAGATCTGATGGATTGGCGTTTCAGGGGAGCGATGACGGGGATGTTGTTGATACTGCTGTTACGCCGTCAACAGTGAGCAAGAGAAAGTGTGAAGAGCGGGACTTCAACTCGGCGTGACGACGAAAGTATAAGCAGTAGTATTTGTACTCGGGCCGAGTTAGTGGTTTAGCAAGTTGAGGTGTTCTCGTAGCTTGCTCTTGGCGAAGGACCACTCTCTTATATCTAGAAAGTTTGTTGTGTTTGATATAGATAGAGAGGTGGATGGGCCGCTTATAAGTGAGTGGGTGGATCGGATCAGATGCGAGGGATGAGATGGACTGGGTCTCTGCTGCTGCTGAGCGGGTTCAAGGCAAGACAGGCCTTGCTCACCTTGGAGCAAGCGTCGGAGCCGGGTTTAGATGACGATCTAGCCCGTGGTGGTTGGTTGGCTCAGCCTTCACTAAGCCCTGGTCTTGGGAGTTGGAAACCAGATGTGATAGCTACCAATAATAGGGGGTGATGAAGAAGGAGAGGAAGAGGTCGTATTCAAGAGAGGGAAGAGACAAGAGACAAGCAAAAGTTGGGCTCCAGCCCTATGTCGAGAAAGCCTGGGGAGCTGAATAATGGCTGTACGCAGAGGGGGGGTTGTGCTGCGGATCACCGGGAATGGCGGACCAGGAGAATGAGCGAGGAGAAAAGAGAGAGAGAGCGCGAGAGATAGAGACGAAGGAGAAGAGGGGGGGTAGACTAGTTTCCGGTTAAGGCACGCAAAGGTAAGGAACAGAACAGCAATGGAGATTTTGGAGAATCGGGGGGTTGCTGATGCAGATGCAGCGCCGATGCAGATGGGAGAATAGTGTGCTTTTTTGCGCCTAGGCGTCGAGCGCTGGGCACAGCTGAAGGAGGTACTCGTACTTGTACATTCACCTGTGCTGGCAGGGCACCTTGTCGGCTAGAACGAGAGGCAGATGAGATGGCTTGCAACGGGGGCGCAAATGGTTGGCCCGGGACATGGAGGTTTTGTAGAGCGACGATGCAAATGCGGCTGACTCGAGGGATTGCAGTCGTAAGACGTGTGCCGGTCGGTGGCACACGTGGTTGCAGGAGGCTGTACGAAGTACTTGGACCGAGTACCGGTACATGCAGCGTATCGGACTTGGGAATCGTTGAAGTGGGCTTATCAGGGATGCTCATGCTCCTTGTTCCATGGATGCTGTTTGTACTCGTATTGTACTGTACTTTACTCGTACAGCACTTGGATTGATGACTTCATGTTTCGATGGATGCTCCTCCTCCTACAGGTCGATTGATGATGCCATTGGCGCCACTCCTCCTCCCAGAACTAGCCCAGTTCCATTATTTTCGATCAGTCATGTCTCACCCAACAATGGGATCATTGTCCAGGCACTGGTGAAACCTTGTGTCAGAACAAGAATAACAACAGCTCAATCCATGGATCTTATCAACCACAGCAAAAAACAAAAAAAATTCAATGGCACTTAGCAGCTGAGGCGAGACGGGCCCTAGCACGTAGACACGGCCTGAGCCCCTCCGGCGGCCCATCAGTCATGCCCTAATGCCGTTACTGCCACCGTTCGGGGCGGCGGCAGCCCGCTGGGCTAGGCACTAAACAAGAAATGGTGCGCTAAATACTTCCGCGCAAAGCGTAAAAACTGGCGATGCGATCCCACTAGCAGTGATGGCAACCAGGTACCTGATAGCGGTGGGACCCCCAAAGCTGCAATTTGATGCTTCCATCCATGTAATCAATTGGACTCCATTTGATCCATTGATTTGACCCAAGACGTGCTTGGAATTGAGGTAGAGGTCAAGCAAGGCAGATAATGCACTCGCTTGTGTAAAATGAACTCCGTACAGGTACTTCTCACCACGTTGCAGCGCAATGGGTTGTCGAATGACCGAGGCACGGGACTTTTTCTGTAAAACACCACCAGAACAAATCCAATATTTCCATGCACAAAGCATCGCCACCACCACTACCACCTTTCTCTGCAGTGCATGATGCTACCTCCACAGTTCGCCTGACCACGTTACAGTGAGGCGAATGAGGTCCCCTATCTTCTCTCTCTTGGAGTTGCGAGGCCGTTGTTTTTCGTAAACCGCGTGAGTTCGCCCACCATCTCCTTGCACGAAACACGGCGATCAAGGAACCGGAAACTCTGTTTGGGCTGTCGACGCCATTGAGCATAAGCTCCGTGCCTCGTTATCGCCTTCTTTGCCCGTTCCTCTCCTCTCCACTCGCTTTAGCAACCACCATTTGGCATTGCCTGCCAGCCACCTTCTGTCGTCGAGTTCCACCGCTCTCAGCAAATCAACGCCTGCAGCAGATATGGTGACGCCGAAAAGCTGCTCCCTCTGGCTCCAAGCAAGGTAGGCCCCAGAACCGCCTGCAGCAAACGCTCCTCGCCATCTCGTATTCTGCTCACGGACCCCATCCAAAGGGCTACCAAGTACGAGTACTTGCGCGCTGGCCACCAACCAATTCTCCTGCGGCCTGGCGCCTGAAAAAAATGGTCGTCATGCCGGCGGCTTGCTAGTGCTGCTCCGTCTACTCACCAGGTAGCCCAGAGCATTAGGCGCTTACTGGGAGCTCCATGGAGGCTTGCTTGGCTGAGATCCCGCTCCAACTGCAAAGCGGCTCGGTGGAGCAGAGAGGCATCAAACTTTGGAGTGCCTGAACTCAAGAAAGCCAGCGAACGTGCCTGATCCCTGTCAACTTTGAGCGGGCGGGTATGGCGCCGCCAAAGTCCAGCCGCACGCACGCTAAAATAGAATGCATACATGAGTCCGGACAAGTCAGAGAACAGAGAGAGCTTGCCGCGAGCTCCGTGGCTCAAGCCGTCTCTGGCGAATTCATGCTACCGTACGGTTTGCATGCAGAATACGGAGTACTCATACGAGAGCGTTTATTATTCTGAAGCTCTAGGGCAGCTCTGGTTTCAATCCCGGACAACATGAAACCCTCTGATATCGGTCAATGTTGGGCTGTCCAGCACGACTGATATGTAGCCGCTCTCTCGGTTACATAGTTCACCGGCCTTCAACTGCCTTCCTATCGGAAGCCGCTGCTCAATGCGTGCGCAGTGGGCTCGGCCAGCAAAAACTGGGCCTTTCAACGCCAGGAGCAAAGGGCTGAGAAGCGAAGGAGAGCCAGGAAAGGGAAGTGCCGCGATGCCGCTTCGTTTGTGATAAGGCAGAGGATCATGATGAGATCATTGGACGTGGAGATTAGGAGACTCCCGGCAGCAGCCTCTATCATAACGCCACCAGGAACGTGGCAGTTCCTCTGGTCGAAAGCCGCAATGACTGAGCTGTCAACGTTGTCAACCGCCAACCATGGCTATCTGCCTAGCCGGAAGCGAGACATTCGTCTGACCGCAGTGAGCCTCCCGCTTCTTGCCGGACTTTGAGGTAAATCATGCACGGAGTACGGAATACGGAGTGTGTAGTTGTACTACGAGTACGGAGTACTTTCGCATCCCACATGTTGCAGACCGACTTTGCTCCGTAGCAGGTTACGGGACGGTAGCTGCCGTGCCGCTGGGAGCCAAGCCATCAATTCGAAGTGGTCCTTTAGCAACATGGTGGATATTAATAGTAAATCGTCGCTAGCCAAGATAATTGTCAAGGCTAGCACGAGAAAACTCGAGCAGCTGCTAGCTTGAAAGATTGGCTGGCGCACAATTGTGAATTTACTCCCACGGGAGGTCGAGGGGTCGGGAATTTTCTCAAATTTCTGTTCGTTCCCAATTCGACAGAAGCCATTAATTTCCAATTAACTCGATGCGGATGCCAAGTCGATAATCATACAATAGCCGAATCCCGAATGCTACTAAGTAAGCAGGGCACCCAATAGCTGTTGGTGCTAGTATTCGTACTCGTGCCAATAGGGCAGCTTCTCATCCCGTCTTGCCCGCTGGGCGTTCCAGTAAACATAGAGCTTGCGAACGACGTGGGGGTAGTGTCCGGATTCCCAACACTGCCAATGTTCCTGTCATGCATGTATTATGCATATGCCAGTGTTGAACGGCTATCCGGATCAAGCTGTTGCACAAGCTTGAGTATGTTATCTTTGGGACATGTACGAGCAAGGAATGAGAGATAAGGCCGGCAAGATAGTGTGAGCCTACACGCATTGACCTGATATCAGTAAGACCTCAACAGCATATATCTTGCAAGGCAAGGCTCGCACAAGATAAGCCAGGATCCGTAGGACCCATGAAATTCCTGTCGTCCCTCGTTTTCAGCCCCAAGTCTGTGATGCTAGAGACGTAGTGCCAACGGTAGTAGGTGTTAGTAGTTGGATGCAGTCCAATGCCGGAACCAGTCCCCCTTCCCTCAAGGGTTTGCATGTACTGGGAAGATACTAGGCCTCCTTTGGTGGCACACAGCTCTCCATCTGGTATTGAGGTCCGCATTGACCACGGTTGCGGGCCAGGGCCTCGGTCCAGCGCACAAGACGAACGCCTCCAAGTTACCGCTTTGGTTGCAATAACACTCAACTGCATAGACTAACGACTCAGTCCGGACTCGAAGCGATGCATGTATAGTACTTCAACCCACGGCCATGCGCGTTGAACATGACCCCCTTAGGCATGCCGTCACCGGTGATAGTCAAGAATCTGAAGACGTGGCCACGCTAACGTGCTGGCCCTATGTAGACGATGCCAGGGTCTTTCACACCGGTTGATGGTACCGCATACTCTACGCTGATCAGGGATCAACCAAGAGCATGACGGGAAGCCCCTCCTGTCCCGCTGATGGAGCAATACGTCTATGCCTTGAGCGCGGTATAAGCATGGCTGCATGGTGGCTCAAGTCTATTTGCGTTGAATGGTGAAGCGTCCTCCTCTTCCTCGCGGCAGACACGTTTTGAGTAACCCGACCAACTGCTTGACTGGCGGGCACCACTGAGAGGCAACAGGTTTGTCGACTGGTCAACAAGATATGGCGACATGGCAGTCAGGCGGCCCATATGGCAGTGCTCCATACTTGGGCAGACCTAACCGTCTCTCCCAGCCTAATGGCTTATGCCATCAGAGACATGCATGATGGCGCACTCTGCTAAGTTTGTTGTTCCATATTCTGTCGCAAGACAGCCAGATAAGACAAAAACGGTGAGAATGAGCGTCCTCGCTTTATTGGTTGGCCAGCACGAAGCAAGACAAGGCAGCCCAGCTAGGGAGTCGGAGCTGAATAAGGCAGACTGGTGAGGCCTCACTGGTTCGCTTTGGCTATTGCTTTGGCTTCTAGCCCATCCTGAGGCTGGAGTGGCTGAGCAGACTGATGAGTAGCACTGGTTTATATGATGAAGTAGAAAATATATGGTGGTTTACTCTGATTTGACCAAGGAGAGTGGTCCAAGGCTACCATATCACAAGTTGTACTTCGTTTTGCATTCATCTACCCTGTAGCTTTCGGGTTTCTGGGCACCACACGACACCTGGATTGAGAGGTGTGGTTATCCCGGCTCTAATCAGAAGGAATGATACAAGGTTCCTGTCGTGGTTGGTTTGGTTTGGCCATTGCACCATCGTAATGTACTTTGAATTTCACCAGATGTGGTTCACAGGATAAGACAGCAGGCGACAATGTGGAAGTGACTGCAGGGCTGTACCATTGCCTCGATGTTGGAAGAGTAGACCGAAAGCGAGAAAAGAAGTTTGATCACTATGCCGAGACCAACCTGAACCGAGACACGCGAGTACTGCCTGACAACCCGGGATCTCTTGAAAAAGCGGTCATGAGCGTAGCGTGCTTGATTCGAGGCTGAAGGCTGCAAGGGAGGCTAAAATAAGCACAAAGGAAACAGCGCCAATGACATTCCGTCATGTAAGGAGTCAATGAGTAGGACGTTTGGGGAGCAGTACAACGCAACGTGGAAGCTGCCAGTTGATGAAATAACTGGCTGGATAATGACATATCCTGCGCAGTCCCCAGGCTCTATGTGTCGTTAGCCTTGGTAAAGGGATGACAGCGGCATCTCGCCAAAACAGCGTAACTTTTAGGCGATTTGGCCGAGCTGAATCAATTAATAGTCCGCTCTAACGTTAGTGTACCGTAGCCCCGGAAAAAGGAACGAACGGAAGAGGCGTTCCAAAAAAAGGGACCAGGGGCCCGTGATTCAAAAAGTGGCGGCTGAGGTGCCATCGGCTGTGGCGAATCAGGCCCCCGTTGCTGCTAACGCTTGGCCCCAACGTCAAGACTGGCGATTGGGTTTCGAGGATGCCATGCTCTAAGCATATTTTTTAATTTGATTGACGACGAATTAGTGGCTGCGGTAAAGGCAAGGTTGGGTCAAGATGGATTGATGATACCCTGGGCAAGACTTTCGATGTGACGCTTCGAAAGAGCAAAGACAGGGCATGCATGGTGAACATGCACCCGGGGCGCCATTTCATGCATTATTGAATCATGGCAGCCGGAAATTAATATAAACAAAAGGGGAAAAGTGACTGATCAGCGGAAAATTCGATAAACTTACGTGTAGTTTGCGGGATGCGAGATGATGGATGGATGGCTGGACGGATGGCTGAAAAGAACCAGATTGGACTGGGCGCAATACCTTCTTGGCCTTTCCCGATCGGCTCTTATCCTTTCAAGTTCTAATTTTGTAGCCATCGGTAACTGCGAGTCACGATGCGAAATCGAATCGGCACATCTCATCAGCGTTGATCGTGCAACACGAAGGCCCGCTGCCGAGGATCGGGCTATGCGATGTGGGAATATGTGGGAATGGGGAATGCTAGTATGGGGATTTTGGGGGGAAAGCCGGTGGTTTGGTCTGTGCGCTGGTGGGCGTGGGCGGCCTGACGAAATGTCACGTGCCTCAGTGGCGTGCTTGGGTTTCGAAAATTGTTAGCACATAATGCTACTACGTACTATTGACGCCTTAGGCTTCCGGGAGGCGAAACATGGAAGAAAAAAAGGGGGCGACAGAGAGGGAAGCGGAAAGGGAATATCGGATTGAATGAATTGATGCGACCATTTTGTGCCGCCTATTGCAGCTTGTGGACATGGAATGGGAGGGCATTTAGGATGAAAGTGCGATAACGAGCTCAAACACAGAGAGAATGAGAGACGAAAATAAGATACGAGAGTACATACATGCATGACCCTGGTCGATGCGTTAGCACAGGTCTTAGCCGTCTGTTTTACCTTGGGTAGCATCCAATGCCGCAAAGTCAAACGGCTTTCTAGTGCTCTTCTTTTTGCTTTCCACCACTTTGGTATCTTGACGGCCCAAAAGGCTGCAGTAGTAGAGATCAATGCAAGACGGGCTCATCATCTAGGCACTGCATGCGCTGTCGAGCTGCTCCATCGGCACGACTGCTAGTACATGGCTGTTCTGCTGGCGGTACATGTGGGCACATAATGCCGATGCCCAAAACAAGGTACATGTGCTCCACGCACGATGTACCTGTAGTCCCCATTGGAGCGAGGCCAAACCGCTGGGTCAACAGTTACGGAAGTCCAACGTTGTCTCAACCCAACAACTGAACCCCCCGGCAGAGGCAGGAAAATTCCGCTCGGCAAGGCGCTAAAGCCAACAGGCGGCAAAAGCCCAGCGCATGAAAGTTGAGCACAGGCGGCAGCTCTAGGCAGTGGCACAGCAGGGCCCTCCCCCAAAACAGACGCTGGGACGGCCGCCATGCGCTAAAAGCAGCAGAAGCCCCCCGATGTCAGAGGCCCAGAGGCAGCACTAGAGGCTCTCTGCCTTTTTTGCTCCACCGCCGCCAACAAAGACGCCGCCCGTGGTCACGCGCTTTTCCCGCTTCCAACTATCCCCGAATTTCTCACGACTCCAGATGTCGGCAAGCATCCAGCCTTCAAGTCACCGTCTCCGACCATCAGAATAAAGGCTCCTGCCCGCTGCGCCGCGCGCGCACTTTCGCTTTCCTCCAGACTTGCTGCGTCTCTGGTTGCGCGTGCCCGCCTCCCGAGATATTCCGTCACCGAAGGCCCTTGGTCTGACGCCTCTCTGCCGCCTGCCCCGGTCGCGCAGAACCGTTTCGCTGGTCCTTTGTGCGGTGGTGCTCCATCCGCATCGCCCGCCCGACGAAAAAAAGAAGCCCAAGAAGCAAAAGAGAAGATTTCCAGAAGCACGCAGAGCGAACAAGAACCGCCGAGCGCTGCGTCTGTGTGTCGCGCCTTGTCGTGTTTGCATGCGCACTGAGCCATACGCAAAAAAAGTCGTCCGCCCGATATCGAAACGCCACATCGCTCCCGCCCGCCCGCATCCCCCAACTACCCACCCAAGTCACATCACCGACAGGCGACAGGCCCAACGACTCCATCGCCCTCGATCCCGATCCTCGTCCCTTGTCCGAACCGCGAACGGCCAACCTGCCATTCCGAATAGCTTCGCGCGCGCCCTTCTTTGCGGGGCGCAGTTACGCAAGGCACCGTGGCGGCGCTTACAATCCTCGACCAGCCCGAGACGCCGGAGCTGTCCCTGCAGCAGCATCTCGACCTCGCGCCCGATCTGGTGGGCTACGGTAGCCAACTCGTCACGGGGGACGATCCCCAGTCCTTGATGATGGCACAGCCGGTGCCTCATCAGGACAAGAAGCGCGTCAAGGTCTACGAGCTGCGCAACAATGACTGGTTTGATCGCGGAACGGGCTTCTGCACCGCCAAGTTTGCGACGGTATGTTTGCGTCTTCTTTGCGTGTCCTCGGCTACCCTTGTCTTGTCTCTTGTCTCGCCTCGCGCATTGTAGTTTCGCTTCTGTTCCCCACTCCCACCGGTTTTCTTGTCTTTTCCCTTCCGGCGACTTTCCTTTCCACGCATTGTTCAGCAGGAATGGGATCGGCTGGGCTGGATTGGGCTGAGTTTACCTTGGCCTGACCTGGTCTTGCTTTGGCTCTCGCTCTCTCTCTCCTCCTTGACTCATCTTGGCACTGCAAGCGAGTGGCCCATCCAAGGGATACGCGTATTCACCCCCCGTCATTGTCGCTCTGATTGCTAATTGTGTCATGCGTTCGACGCACAATGTAGACCGAAGATGGCAACAAAGATCCAAAAGTCATTGTAGAGTCAGAAGACCAACCTGAGCGACTTCTTCTGGAGACGACAATCCAGAAACAAGATGGATTTCAAAAGCAACAAGGTAAGCTCTCACCGACCCCTCTTGTTCTTTCCCTTTTCCCTCTCCCTATCTTGAATCATCTTTACCGTTCCTAGCGCCTTTTATTCATACTTTCTTCCCCTCTTCACCTTTCTTAACCCTTCATACACAAAATCCCTCCATCTCTCTTAGTCTGTGGTGACGTTGAACTAATATGAGGTGCAACAGAAACGCTCATCGTATGGCAGGAGCCAGGAAGTGGTGTCGATATGGCCCTGAGTTTCCAAGAGGCCGAGGGGTGTGCCATGATCTGGTTTGTCTCAACCTCCTCCTACTCCCCTTATTCCCCTCCCTCTCGCCCTTGTCGATCCTTATCCATTGCGCCTCTCGTAGCATCGAAGACCGTCTCTCTTAGTATAGCATCGATTGAGCATTGGCTAATGATATCATGTGGTGGTTAAGGCGCTTTGTCAATTCCGTCCAGCAGCAGTTCCAGCAGAACGCTGGTGTAGGTAAGGATTGATCGTCACGTTGTTGATGACACCTATAAAACCAGAAGCTAACACTTTATCAGACGACAATTTGTCTGATGATCTCGCTATTGAAACGCTTGCGCCCGTTAACCTTCCCACTGCCGAGCTGGGCAACCTGGTGGAAATCGAGACCAGCATCAGGGTTATGAGCGCTACTGCTACCGGCCGTGAAGCTGTTACCAAGTTCATCGTGGCCGATGACTATATCAGCAAGCTTATCCCTCTGGTGGAGATTGCCGAAGACTTGGAAAGCCTTCCCGACCTGCATCGTTTGTGCAACATCATGAAGAGCATCCTGCTTCTCAATGACACATCTATTATTGAGCACGCCGTATCCGACGAGTGCCTCCTGGGAGTTGTCGGTGCTCTGGAATACGACCCCGACTTCCCCAGCCACAAGGCCAACCATCGACACTGGCTCAGCAACCAAGGACATTACAAAGAAGTTGTCCCCATAAATGACGATGTAGTCCGCCGCAAGATCCACCAGACATATCGCCTTCAATACCTGAAAGATGTTGTTCTGGCCAGAATCCTCGATGATCCCACCTTCTCCGTGCTCAGCTCCCTCATATTCTTCAACCAAGTTGAAATCGTCCAGCACCTACAGACAAACCCAACATTCCTCATGAACCTCTTTGGCATCTTCTCTGCCCACTACCCCGACACAAGGAAGCGGAAGGAGGCCGTCCTGTTTATCCAGCAATGCTGCGCAATTGCCAAGACTATCCAAGCCCCTGCGCGCCAATCCCTGTACATCAACTTTCTTAACCATGGCCTGCTCCGCGTCATCTACTATGGCCTACGACATGTTGACGTTGCCGTGCGCGTTGGGGCCACGGACATTCTGATATCCATCATTGACCATGATCCGACGCTTATCCGCCAAACCATTTTCCGACAGATGCATGAAGGGCCCTCATCACTATTAGATTCCCTTATCGATCTTCTTCTGGTCGAAGTTGACTTGGGAGTCAAGACCCAAATTTCAGATGCTCTCAGAGTCATTCTGGACCAGGGAGGAGGCCCAGCAGCTGTCAATGAAGCAGCGGCTAATAACAATGCTAACGGCGGCGGTAACAAGCAGCAAGCCGCCGAATTGGCTGCCAGGGCAAGGATGCAAATGCCTATTGATCCTCAGCATGAGCACTTCCTAACTCGCTTCTACGAGTCCTCGGCTCTCAAGCTGTTCAGGCCTCTTATCGAGCTAGACACCCGTTCTCATCTGGACTTTACTGTTCAGGAGGCTGCCATGTTCTCATGCCTGGTGGAAGTGCTTGGCTTCTTTATCCGCCAACACCATCGGTTTAGCAGATACTTCTTCATCATGCATAACCTGGCCGCACGCATCGTCCAGCTTCTCAAGTGTCGAGACAAATACCTGCAGCTAGTTTCGATTCGATTCTTCCGACTAATTGTTGGCCTCCAGGAGGAGCTGTATGTCAAGAATTTAATCGAGAACGATGTTTTGGGTCCTATTCTCGAGGTTCTGGTAGAGACTGTGCCGCGAGACAATCTTGTCAGTGCAGCTTGCACCGAACTCTTTGACTTTGTCAAGAAGGAGTACCTGAGAGACATGGTTAAGCAGCTTGTGGCTGACCATCGGGAGAACCTGCTTCTCGTTAGCCACATACCGCCTTGTCAAGACCTGATTACGCGCTATGACCAGACTGAGGGCTACACAACCAACATGGAGTACTTCGCCGATACAGACGACGATGTGACGAGGAGACCGCCCAACGTCAGAATGATGGAGCATCTACCCATTGATTTACGTGAAGAGGAGTACTGGGACGCTTCTGACCCTGAAGACGAAGGGGAAGATCACAGCTCAGGAGATAGGTTGTCCGAGAACGGCGGGTCGACTTCTGGGAAGCCTCTAGTTGACTATGCTTCGGATGAGGAAGATGGCGACGATGGTTTAGACAACGATACCGATGACCAGTCCAAAGACGATGGCGATGATAATGCCGATTTCAGCCCACGGTCGAACCTCTCGGCTAACGTGCCACCGCCCGAACGTCTCTCTGAAAAACGCAGGCGA
Organism: Trichoderma harzianum CBS 226.95; assembly: GCF_003025095.1. Lineage (NCBI taxonomy): Eukaryota > Fungi > Ascomycota > Sordariomycetes > Hypocreales > Hypocreaceae > Trichoderma > Trichoderma harzianum. The sequence continues at coordinate 1,498,695 of NW_020209249.1, read as the reverse complement.
GAGGAAGACGAGGAAGACGATGACGAGCTAGGCAAGCTGATGCATAGCAAGCGACGCAACAGCAGTTCTACGGAATCCAACTCGTCAATTACACCGGGCCTTACCCGAAGACGCAAGTCGAGCTTCACCAACGGGGGCAATAACGTGACACCCAGGAAGATTGCAATTAGCCTGTCACCAGCTCTGAGGTCAGGCGGTCCCTCTCGATCCGACGATGACTCGTGAAAGATGGACTTGCTTTGGTTGCAGTGGTGTACGGCATTATACCCTCTCTTCATTTCTCTTCACTTGACCCTGTTCTTATTGCATCATAATTTTTCTCTCGGCCATGACAAAGTAAAGAGCAGATGATTACTCTGTGTCCAAGGGTTGGTCCTCGTAAAACGAGGAAGATGGCGGCGGGTAGGCAACAAGGCGGCGTTAGGATAATTCCCTTTATTTCATCCCTGGGTTGGTCATCGGCCACATCGTATTGTTTTTGGTTTTTCTTGTTATCTTTGGGATGATGATACGGCTCACTGGGCCGTCACTGTTGGAGATGCAACGGCGGCGGCGGCGGCAAACCCCCTTTTTCAGAAATAGAATCAACATAGTGGAGGAAGGACTTTATAGGGACAAGATCGGAAAGACATGCGAAAGAAGAAGATAAAAAACGTCCCAAGGACAGAAGTTTGACTCTGGGATCCAGGAGTGCAGGAGGCGGAGTTTCAAGCTTCACGCTTGATTTGTATCATATCTAACATACTTAACATTATAATGGACTCCTTCTTAGCCATAAGAAGGAACATGAAACAAAGCGAGTCACACCAAAGAGCGGCATAAAGAGAAGATGTAGACGGTGCAATGCCCTTGGATGAATCAAACGGCCGTAAAAATGTGTGAACTTCCAGTGAAATTTTGCCTTTGATGTGATGCTTTTGATGTTGTATCTTTAAAAGTGTCTATGTTCGTTGTACCCCTTACCCCTTTTCACCCTTGAATGGGGGGGTTTTTCCTTGAGTCTATTAGTTTTCCGTTTCCATATCATCATAGTCGTTTAAATTGCCTCGACCACATCTCGTAGCCCGAGATCATCATAGCCGTAATGTTTCTCGGAGTCTTCTCTACCGCAGCCACCAAATCCGCCATCGTAATCTCCATCTTCTCGGTGCCTGTTTCGTCTTCGTCGCACCTGTCAAGCACAGCCAAGCCAGCCTCGTTGCAAATGGCCTTGATCTCGGCTCCTGAATAACCATCTGTGACACGGGCCAGTTCCGGGATGTCGACGTCTGGTGACAGGGCCAAGCCCCGAAGATGCACGCCGAAGACGGCTTCTCGAGCAGAGAGGTCAGGGGGTCCTACGTAGAGAATTTGGTCAAAGCGGCCTGGGCGGAGGAGGGCTGGGTCCATAGCCTCAGGACGGTTGGTGGCGGCGAGGACCAGAACGCCTGTGAGGGACTCGAAGCCGTCCATCTCAGTAAGGAGAGTGGTGAGCATATTCACGGAGCCTGTGCTCTTAGCGGCGGCGGCGGCGCCGTTGCCTCCAGTCCGAGAACCACCAATGGAATCAATTTCATCAAAAAAGATGATGGAAGGGGCAGCAGCGCGCGCGCGTTCGAAAAGCGTGCGCACGGCACGCTCAGACTCACCAACGTACATGTTGAGAAGCTCAGCACCCTTTACAGCGAAGAAGTTGAAGGAAGACTCGGTGGCCATGGCTTGGGCAGACAGAGTCTTGGAGCAACCAGGTGGGCCATACAGAAGGAGGCCCTTTGGAGGCTGACGCAGGACGTGGCGAGAAGTGGGATTGGTATCCTAATAGAGCGGTTAGCAAAGAGGTTTGCATTCATATTTGCGAAGGCGGGATAAATTATGAGTTACATACCTTTGTGTTTTTGATCATACGAGATAAAACCTTTTTGAGGGATTCCTGGCCACCAACATCTTGCCAGTGAATGGTGGGTGGCTTTAGGTTTATGTCGTGCATAGCTGTGGGACGAGTGATGCGCAGAGCTTGTTCCATATCCTGAGAAGTAAGGTAGTGTACTTTTGGTTGCTGTGTCTCCTGGGATATCTCTCCCGTAGCAGCAGCATCGACATTTTGAGCAGCAGCATTCTCCTCGTCGAGCCTGTTGCCGAGAATTTTCTTGGCATTTAGAACCAGATTTGCGAGATCGTCTCCATTGTATGCGTGAGTCTTGGATGCCAGGCTGACGAGACAAGACTCCTTCTCTTCAGCTTGTAGAGGAGGGTTGAAGAAGCGTAAGATCTCAAGGCGCTCCGTTGCACGAGGGATAGGCAAAGCAACATTCTCGCGGAATCGTGAGCGTTTCTGTAATTTGGCTGGGACGTCGGCCAAATAATCTAGACATGTAGCAATAACTACAACCCGTGGCAGAGCATTGGCGGTAGAGGCTGCCGCAGAGAGATTGTCGAGCTCATCGCCAAGGGCCTCAATGACAGTATCACGATTGGAGCGATCTTTGGCTAGAATATCCTCGAGACCGTCGATGAAGAGAAGGCTTGGCTGCTGAGACTGAGCCTGCTTAAACGTCTCCCTGATAGACGACAGCTTGTCTGAAGGCCTGATCCAATGAACCCGGCCCCAATTGGTGGCTGCAATACGCTGCAGAATGAAGGTCTTGCCAGTGCCGTGGCCACCATGAATGACGAAGCCGCATGATTCGCGCTCATTTTGTATCCAGAAGGGTCGGCCGAAGCCCCTGAGAAACTGGTTAATGGTGTTGACTTGAGCTGATAAACCGGGGACTCCTGTGACAGCCAAAGGACCAGATGTTGTAGCCACTTGCGTATCCTCAGGGGTATCTTTGTCACCTCCGGGCTGGACAATCCGTACTGTTGACGAGGAGAGCTTGAAGCGGGCTAGGTTATTAGACTGTCCATTGACAGATATGACTTTGAATGTGCGGCGCAGCTTGTTGATGTTGACACCCTCGAGCACCATGCCGGGAAACACTTGTTCCGCACGGTCGAGGGAGACGCTGACGGAAAACTCCCAAGAGGGGGGATGTTTTGAATCTGCGGCAGTATCCTTTTGCTGATCCGCCTCACTGGCGGCATCTTGAACCACGACTTCTTCTGCGTCTGGAATCACAGCAGGCTCTGCAAGAGTAATCCTGACCACGTCTCCGAGCTTGAACCCCGTGGCCTCCTGAAAGGCCCTTGTCATCATGACAACATTGGGACTAATGTTCTTTTCGGGGAGAACCCATAGCGAGGCTCCTCTCCGTTTAGCAGTCTCTGCATCTGCTGCGGACCCATCGCCAGAGGTGTCGTCTGTTTGGAGGCTCTCAACGGTACATGGTCGGCCACTCTCGAGACCGCCAGTAAGTGAGATGAGAGAGTCTTTGCTGATGTAGATGCGAGCAGCGCCGAGGAGACTTGCTCTTTCAAGACTGACGTTGGCGAGAGGGCGAACTTTGGCGTCGATGCTTTTTTTCAGCATCTTTTCATCGAGTGTGCGTTGATGAAGAGAAGAGAAAATGAAGAGAAAAACTTTTTTCCAAATCTAAACGAGTCGGTGGGGAGGGGGAAGGTTCTAATTACATGTACATGAGATTTGGAAGGTGCGATTGAGAAGTGAATGTGGGATGCTTGAAAGGTCGAGGACCCTCCAAGAATTTTCCTCTTTAGTACCTGTAGTACAGTGTACTTGCAATTGTGGGAGCTAAATGTACTTGTACGTTTTTTGAGAGATAATGCACTTGGCAGTTTCTGTCATTGTCACAACCTTGGTAGACGTGTATGAAACAAAAATAAGGTCCAATAAATCCAAGCAATCCCATATTAAATTCAACTTTGTAAATCATTGCAGCAAACCCTGCTCCGATCGCACCTTGATTAGATTTCCTGCTCCAAGATCTGCTGCATGGGTTGCCATTGCTGTGTACCCGCTACCTGTCTCGCACTAGCAAAAGGTGTTCCGTACCTTGCCCGACGTCATTGCAAAAGAAAAGCCGTAAACTCCAAAACTCCAAATCGTCCATCCACTATTCCTCTCGACTTAGCATCCCGCCTCTTGTCTTTCTCTGTTTAGAGCAGCTCAATGCGCCCTCTCTTTGGCAATCTGCCTGGATGATCTGCCCTCGATGGACACCTCGAGCGACAGCGACACTCGCTAATCTCGGCGACAGCTCGAGGCAATGCTCCTCTCGCCATGTTCTTCGTCCAAGCAAAGATGCGGCTTCGAGGCCAAGACGCGGTTTCAGCATAATTGGAGGGGGCAACGGAGATGGTAGCTCGGACTCACCGCCTCACAAAACGTCACAATTCTTGAATAACACCCAACGAACATCTCCTCGTCCCACAGCTGCGTCCACGTCAGGATCTACCTCCAATCCACTGCCGAGACGGCGAACATGGACACCAGCAACATCTGCAGCTGATGCTACTGGCTTAAATCGGCGGCCGCGCGATCAACTTAACACCGGCGAAGCTCGACGACCTCGTGTGAGCGGGAGAGAAAAAGGTGACAATAGTGTGGAAGACGAATCTCAAGATACGACTCTCCTGGAGTGGCCACAGCTACAGAGAAGAGCAAGAGGAGGGAAACAACATGGGCATGCATGGAATTCCGGCGTCACCATCCCAAAGAACCCCTTCTCTCGACGACAAAGCATACAAAACCCACGAGGCGCCAAGGAATCGTCATTTGTCATGCTCATAATAGACGGCATGTCGCCCAATCTCAACGCTGCGGACTTTTACCGTATAACTCCAAATGATCTCTCCGATTGGCAGAGTGTCATCAAGAAAGGTGATTACTTTTTCTTTCATCTTCTCTCTATTATGCCCTCGGTAATACAAACTGTCTAACTCGCTCTCTACCCTCTAGTCCAGCAGCAACGCAAGGTAGACACCCTCGAACCGCTCGGCCGCTACTGGGTCACCTTTAGCTCAGGCGAGGCCGCCGCCTCCTACCGTGATAGACTTGTTCGCCTGCACAAGCTCAACGGCTTCAAGCTCAGGTCCGCAAGCGGTCTATGGGAAAGCAGCGTCCCGTCCTCCCTCAAAGTTTCTCTCGCATCGCCATCAGCGGCAGCGGCAGCAGCAGCAGCCGAAACAAGCGATGCCCTCACTTCAAACGCACCGAGCACAGAAACCCTAGTGGACCTTGTCAACACTTTTACCATTTCACCAGGCTCTCAAGCTATACTGCCTATACAGCGCAGAAAGGTTTCTCTTTTGCGGCCGTGGACGGATCGTTTGGCAGGGCTGATCGAAAACCTCGGGTACGGGGAGCGGCCGTCGACGTTGATGGTGGACATTTATCCGCCCACTTTGACTGCCCAGGAGCTGCACCAGTTTATCCGTCGAGATGGGCAAAACCGAGGCCTCCGGTGGCAAGTCTCTCTGCCCCAGCATCTTAAGACGAGCGGCTCGGAGCGAGGGTCAACGAAGACGAATAGTACGAAAGAAGTTAGTTGGGATGATGAGGTGGATGAGCAAGAGGGGGAAGAAGACAGGCAGCGAAATCCATCTTTTAGGCGTAATGACCGTGAGACATTGGAAAAGCTCAAAGGCCGGTTCATACTCGCGTGCGCCGATGAGACAGAGGCACGGCGGTTTCAGCAGAGCTGGAATCGTAGAACGCTCACAACAACGCAGCCGGAGCCGGCAAGGTACTTGGTTCATGCATCAATAATAAAGTGGTAGTTATCTCCTCCGTCTACTATCACATCCTATCTCATCTCATTGCCACCGCCTCGCGCCACATCGTGATTGCTACCGCATGCTTCCCCCATCATTGTTCTTCGTGACTGCATCTCAAATTATGAATCCTCCAATGTTGTGGACGCTTTCCCGCCTCTCACCTCCCAGATCTTCTTTCTTCTCCGCTCTATTGCGACACTTGTCACTTCTGTCCATTCGCTCTTTTTTATCTTTGCCACATGCCAGACTCCAAAGCGAAAACAACAGCACGGCCCTCTCTCTGGCCGCTACAGGAATAGTCAATGACACAGTAGCAGTAATAGTTTTTTTTTTGTATTAAAACCCAAATTAATAGAAAAATGAAACGAGAGAGAAAAGGACAACGAAAAGAGAAAAAAACGAAAAGGGGAAAAGAAGACCGCAAAAACTCCGAACCGTAGTTGCTCTCTCTAAGGGGGTAGGTAGGGGGTGTGGATTGAAGGTCGTCGAGTTTGTTTGTAGGAGGTTTTTTCTTTTTCAAAGTCAAGGAACTCTCATGACCCTCATATCCGAAATGTCATTACTGGCACAAAGCTGATAAACTGCAGGCCTCATAAACAGCTCGTATGTCTTGATCGCGTTGCGCTGCCGTCTCCATTATATCATACGTCAAATACACTGTCAAATCAACGTCGTGCCCCGCGTTTGCGCGTGCAGCATTCAACTGTTGGACCATTTTAGCAGCACTTGCCACCGGCAGCCTCGCTCTTCTCGCCAACGTTGACACCTGATGAGGTACCAACGTCAGTCTTCTGGTTGTCGATGAGACGCTTCTTGATGTCGGCAGCCAGGCTGTAAAAGGCCTGGTCAATGTTGATGTTGCTCTTGGCGGAGACTTCGAGGAAAGGAATGCCGAGCTCGTCAGCCAGTGCCTGGCCCTGTTCCGTGGATACAACGCGCTTATCCTCCCAGTCGCACTTGTTGCCGATCAGGATCTTGTTGACGCCTTCGGTGGCGTGCTGCTCCACGTTCTGGAACCAGGTACGAATGTCTATTGGGAAAAAGTTACACATGTCAGCCATGGCCTAAACAACTCCACTTTTGTTTGATCTTGCTATTTCTCGAGCGCTGCAGCAAACAATTGCTCCAAGGCGGGCACCCGTTTGAACGTGGCCACAGAACTGAGGTGGTTTTGCAGGCCCAACATCAAGAAACGGAGAGACGGGTAGATGGAGAAGCAGGAGAAACGATTCAAGGCGGTGAGCAGAGTGGGGAGGGGGGTTTGACATACTCTGGAATGATCGCTCGTCGGTGACATCGTATACCAGCAGAATGCCCATGGCACCGCGGTAGTAGGCGGTGGTGATGGTGCGGAATCGCTCCTGGCCGGCGGTATCCCAGATCTGCAGCTTGACTCGCTTGCCATCCAGCTCAATCGTCCTGATCTTGAAGTCGATGCCGATAGTGGTGATGAAGGATGGAGTGAAGGAGTCTTCACTGAATCGCAACAGACAGCATGACTTTCCAACACCGGAATCACCAATCAGAAGGAGCTTGATCTAATGAGGACATGTTCAGTTAGCATCTCGTTCGTCCTCGTTCTGGATTGCAGCGTGATTGCCTCGTCGTCGACGATGCCATGTGATTGGAGCCGCGCTTAGTGGCTAGAGGGTGGGGGGTAGCGAAAGGGGGGAGGAATGGATTAAGTCGTACCAGAAAGTCGTAGTTGCGATTGCTAGGCATGGCGGGCATTTTGGGCAAAATATAGTCCTGATTAAGGGGGTTCGAGGTGGTGCAAAGGTCGACTCGAGAACGACGGTGGTTGCGAGACGAAGTGGCGGAGAGGCGGGAAAGGTAGAGGCGGAAAACTAAAGAAGTGTCCGGGCCGTGACAAGGACGGAGCAAGCAATGACAAGCCTCCCAAAAGGTGCAAAAAAGGTGCTTCTCGTCGAGATAACTCGCGTATATGTACAGAGTACAGTTGCTACACGGGTTGGCGGCAGATCCGGAGAAAGGCTCAGCACCAAGAGGTATTGCAGCGAGGCGGGAGTCAGGTTTGGTGATGTCGGAGCAACAAGAGGGGCTCTAGACTGAATAAGACGTGAGCAGGATGTCAAGACGCAGACGAGGAGCGGTGCGCTGGCAGAAGGCGGGCGCAATTGAGCGAAGCTGGCGATGCAGGTGGCAGAAGCCGGAGAGAGGTTTCAGTTCAGGCCCGTCGGTGAAGGTTGCAGAATCGAGGTTCTGGCATCTGGACAGCTGGAAGCGGTCGGGACACTTGGCCGAGATGCACGTCCGGCGTTGGTGCATACGTAAACTGGCTAGCGCATGTACCTTTTTGCGGCGAGAAGCGCTGGCAAGGTACCGACGGGTCGTGGGGACCCTTCTGGGGGGAGGGGGGCAGACGCTGGACTGGGGTGATGTTTTAGCGGGATGGCCACCTAAAACCCGCTGGAGACCTTCTGAAGCCTCAATCAATCAACCTGAATCGATAAAAGGTTGCATGCATGGATGGTTTGATTATGCGGTGTCCAAGTCATGCATCAAGCTTCGTGTTTATGAGTACTATAGATAGGCACCCGGTGCATTATATGTGCAAACAAGTACATGTAGCCATTGCGAGATAATTTCCGCAGGGTCTATAATAACCTACTATAGCCAAGGCAGTAGCCAAACCCTCGGCAATCTACGCACGATCCCTCTGGACCAGGCATCGAGATAATCGCTGCTAGCAAAGGTACATCCCGTTACAGCGGTCCTCTGAATACCAGCACCACGAGCCCAGCGAGTCGCAGACGCACATGGTCCTGGCCATGAACTAATAATCATCAGCCCTCTGTATCCTTTTATGGGACTCGTCTTCCTTGTAATCTTTTGCAAGCAGTTTGGAATCCCCGCCGGCCGTAAGTTGCTAGAGGCTTAGGCAGGGTGGGACAAGTTGCATACTTGGACATGCAGAGTCCCAAGTCCTGCCCCTTACATGTAACCGTTGAAACAACCTCCTTGGCTCGTACATGACAAGTACCTCGTACTCCCATTCTCGGTAACTGGTCCCTGCATTCGCATGAGGGGCCACTGACATTTATTCGCGAGTGGCTGAATTTTTTCCCCAGGCGGACGAGCAAAATGTGACCTCTGGCACGGGACTTCTGTTTTCTGGTTTTCTTGTTTCTGCTTGGTCTGATGATTTCGAGTGCCACGCCAGTGGAAGACGTCATCGGTCGGTGTTTGGATAAGGTAGAGCGTTTTCCCGGGCTGGTGCGCTCCGAATTGGATGCGATTGACGGGTACGAGTACGGTATATACGTGTATCCGGAGGCTTGGTTAATCCAGCCCCGCCACATCACAGGGTAGATGCGAGTAGGCATGTGAAGAACGAAGAGAGTAAGAGTGCAAACGTGCAAATATGTATATTTGATAATCACAGGGTATTTTGTTTGGCATATAATCACAAGTTTGCACAATTGTTGGCCGTCTACTAGAATACACTGAGCAATGCTAATGCTATACGGTCCGTTGACTGAGATTGCGGTCATCAGAGGGCCAGCCTCCTAAACTCGTCCAAAACATATCGACAATGAAGCAAATACCTATATATGACAAGAAATGAAAAAAAAAAAAAAAAAAAAACCCCCACCAAACCGCCACGCAAATATCTGAAAATCCTAGCCAAACTCATCAACTCTCTACTCCTTCTCTTCAAACACATCATTCCACATCGCCGGAATCTCTCCTGGCACCGGCGCCATAATCTCCTTCTTAGTGAATGCTATGGGCCCAACGAACTCGTCACTCTCGCACAGCTTGTTCAGCTTCTCGCAGTAATCGCTCCATTGGTCGCAATTGACCTGCCCAACCGTTTGCGCACTCGGCTTGCACTCCTCGCTCTGCGCAAAGCAATCCATGACGCCAGTCCAGCATTCGTCCTCGGTCGAGTACGGCGGGATAGGTTTGCCGCACCAGTTTGCGCTCTTGAGGACGCAATCTTCGGGGATGACACCTGCAGTCTGAAGCATTGGCTCTGGTGTGGGAACCCCGTTGGCACTGTTCGTGTCGACTTTGGGGATGTACACCTTTGGGCCGGGAATCGGATATGGCGGCAGATCGTTCTGATATATATCATATTTGAGGCCTGGTGTGGAGAGATCAACATATCCGGGGATGCTCGTGAGATGCTCCTGGGGAACATTGAGAGGGCCCTGGACATCGCTGTTGAGAAAGATTTGTGCACAGCCCACGAAATACTGCGGATCGTCGCGATGGACGGCCCAGTGCAAGGCCACGATCTCGGGCCTTACAATGTAGTACCCTGAAGGCAAGCCCCGAGGAAGATTGACGGAGAGCAGACCGTTGTTCTCGACGAGTCGGTCAACGCACCATTTTTGGGTCACCGGGTTGTAGCCGTCTTCCCAGATTTTGAACCAACCGTCACCAGCGGCGCTCTCTGTGAACATATCGTCGACCTTTTTGATGTAGACGGCACAGGGACCAAGATGGCCCGGATCGATGCTGCCGGGCGCCTGAGCATCTGGCCATTGACGCCATTCAAACGTGAGAAGAGACCCTTTATTTGCGGGGCAGATGAATGACACGGCTTCATTGCCGTCGCGACCTGTAGCAAGATCAACGGCTGTTCTCTGCACTAAATAAGAGGGGAGCAATTCTTACCACAAACCATGTCCTCCGAGGTGATGGGATGGATTGGGTTGGTGGCAGTCTCGCCATCATGGGGCGTGCGAACGCAAGTACCATCTCCTTGATTTTTTCGGTCAATGAAGAGGGTTGTAAAAGAAGTATGAGCACTTGCCATAGAGGCAAGGTTCAGCAACAAGAGTCCAGCAATGTAACGCTTCATGATGAGAATGCAAATGGCAACCTTGAAGTTTTGGAGCTGATTTGCTGAACAAAGAGTAGGGACATCGGGGGGAGCAGCGTACTAATATAAATGAAAGACGATGGCAGTAAACAGAGCATCGCGAAGAACAAAGAAAGATAGTCTCCGAAAAGGGGTTAACACGGCGCCTACTTCGTAGCCATAGTTTGTTGGTCTCGGTTCAAAGTTTCTCTCCCCCTTGATGGCTCGTGCAGCCACCCGCCGAGGCTTGAAGAGTTTATATGCTGCCCTGAGAATGCACCACGTCTCACCAGTCGTTTAGATTAGCTTTCTCTGGCCCAACAGTCATGAAAGGAACCATGTCTTGGCAGGTTGGCGAGCAGCAGTCTTGAAACCAATATCTTATACTGAAACCAGACTGCCTGCCTGCAGCCAGGCTTTCATTGGGTTGCACCGTTTGGTCGGCGCTTGTGTATGTCACTGTATGACACGACTCGGTTGGCAGCCCGAGCGAGATAAACTTCCCGGCAAAGTATCAACGAAGCTTGCGGCAGATCCCGGAGATAGGACCATCAATAAGGACTGCAGATCCGATGGATATAGTTTCATCGTTAAATGAAGGGCTCGTATCTCTACTCATAGAGAACCTACACGCGCACATTAAGCCCCTGTTCAACGTCAATCACATCGCAATCACGCCGTAGCCAGAGCCAAAATAAACCGTATAAAAAAGCATAACTACCATGAGTGGAGATTTCGTATTAAAGAAACACCGACAGCCTCCGCGATAATCACTCACAAAACGCACATCACACCACTGAGGGTATAGATCGCTTTCCAGTCTATGCCAAATGTCTCTTAATTTCTTCCCCTATCTTCCCCTCTCCAAGGGAAACCTCCGCCTTAGAGTACATGAAGTCGCCATATCCTTAAAATTTTGTAATGTAAAGAGTTTAGGTTTTTGGAATTGTTCATTTGTCTTTTTTATAATTTCCTTTTCATTCGTATGGTACACAGTATAGTACACTCGTCATGACGTCGGGTATTATTGCTTTTTGCCTTTTCTTCGTCTTTGTTTTACTCGTTGATCTTGGCGAGAATTCTGCGTCTTATTAGCAACGTTTACCATAGATGACATTCGTAGGCAAGACTCACTCGCTGTCACGGAACAGCTGGTATTCCTCCTCACCGGCCTTGACAGCCGCGCCACCAAACTAAAAATGCCCAAGTCAGCCAAAGAATTCTTTATCATCACCATATCCCTGGTCCAAGAGTTGTTTGATTAAGTTCATACCGCAGGAAGCAGAACACGGTCACCAACAGCCACGCCCATGGGGATGCGCTTGCCATCGCGGTCCAGACCACCGGGTCCGACGGCGAGGACCTTGGCCTCGTTGAGCTTCTCGACGCTCGACTCGGGCAGGTAGAGGCCGCTGGCGGTCTTGGCCTCGGCCTTGACGCGCTGGACAAGCACGCGGTCCAGGAGGGGAGCGAGGTTGCGGATGGATCGGAGGGCAGACTGTGGTTTGGTTGCCGTACGTTAGCGGATTGGTTCTTTTCTTCTACTATTAAGCCCCAATGACAATAGTGACAGCTCCCAAAATGTTACATATAGGTTCATGCGTATATATGTAAGTCATCCGGCAGTAGGGTGGGGTGTGTTTGGTAATTATTACAACCAGAGCACGAAGAAGCAGACTTTGCAGGAGGGGACACAAGTAAATGACATACCATTGTGAATGGATGGGTAGGTAGGTGAAAATGAGGTCGTAAAGCTTGCAATTGACGTTACCGGTGGATGGAGAAGAAGAAAAAAAGGCGGATGAGCTGGAGCAGCGGTTCGGATCGGCAACAAATGCTCTTTCTCTTCGAACGGCTTCCAGAATCTAGCAGCTGCTTAGCCGGCAACAATTTTTTTTTCGCTCTCCCGCCAATGTCGGTTCGGGATTTCCCCTCTTCCGAGGCCCTCTGCTCCGCGATAGCTTCAGGTAGCTCCAAGCGCCAACCCCGCCATTCTATGCCGAATCCGGAGCTCCAGGGCTCTCGGCCCGAGCCAACAAGCTGATGAGGCGGTGCAGTTCGAGACGAGGGATTCAAGAGATTTAAGTTACTGGATATACCGGATATACTGGATAGATCTTTGGTGACATCTTGTTCCATTGAAAACTATTTGGAGGCAGATTATGTCCTAATATGTACCAACATGAAGTTACGAGAAAAAAAAAAGGAAAAAAAAGCAGACGCCGTCTATCCCCCCTTTGGCCTTCAACCGCCAACCCCCCAATCACCTGTAAATGGTATGCCACTAAAGTTATATAACCCTGAGGTCGGAATTGATCTGCTATTAAAGACATTGCACACCCTGCGCGCACCTTGATTGAGAATCCAACACTGCATCGCATCTTTCTGTCATGGGCCCCTCTTGAAAACTACGTGGTATTGTGCAATTTCATCCTGTGTAAATCCAAAACGCCAAATCAAATGATGGAATGAATCAAACCAAAAAGAAAGCGAAAAAAGAAAAAGAGGGGGAGGGAGACAGAAAGAATGACGGGTTGATAAAGTGAGAGAGTAAAATGTTTGAGTGAAAATGGCAAAGAAGGATGAAAAAGAAAGGATCAAAGCCGCCACAATTCGCAGCTTATGCCTTCTTTGGAGCAGGTGGCTGAGAGTTGGGCGGCTCCAGAATGTGCTTGTGGTCAGAAGCGGGCACCACGTCTCCGTTATCCACTTGCTGGCAGATGACCGTGTCTGCCACCCACGGCTCTTCCAAAATCTCACCCATCCTAGCACGAGACTTGGGGTTGATGTCCAGCATGCGATGGATGATATGACGACTTTCTCGGGGGAGCAGACGAAGAATTCTCCAGGGACCCCGGATGACCTCTTTTTTGTCGGTCGTGACGTTGACGCCGGGAATTGGGAGCTGTACCTGCTCGGGTGGAGGGGTATCCGTAGAATCCTGCCTCTTGTGTGCGTGGTTGTTGTGAGGCTTCGAGTCGTCGTCAGGTAGGAATTCTCGAGCAGCCACAGACGACAGGTCATTGGTAGACTTGGGTCGCAGCAGTTTGCCAGGGTCGTGTCCAGGAGTTGGGCTGGCCGCGAAGAGCTTGTACGAGTTGTCCGTCATACGGGGAATCTTCCACGGGAAGCGGCGCAATGTCATACAGCAGAAGATGATGGCGAGAGACCAGATATCGACCTCCTCGGCATTGTACTCTTTGGCGTCGTACACCTCGGGAGCAAGGTAGGGGTCGGAACCAACAATACCTATATCAACTGTGTTAGCACTGGAAAGTAGGAGAGAAGAGGGGGTGCAGATATATATAAGAAATGAAAATGACTCACCCTTTGCTGGGACAGAACCGCTCTCAAAGGGATACTTGAAGACATGAGCACTACCAAAATCAATAATCTTCATGATGCCCTTGTCGCTGACAACCACGTTGTCGAGCTTCAAGTCCCGATGCGCAAGACCCATGCTGTGCAGGTAGGTGACGCCGTTGAGGATCTGCAAGAAGCTGCACCGAATCTCTTCGCGCGACATCTTGCCAGTCATGACAATGGCGAAGAGGTCAAAGGGGGCATACTCCATCACCTCGAACCAGCGTCCCTTTTCCTGCAGGATATCCAGCGTCTCGATAACGTTGCCATGATGGAGAGTCGATCCAACGCAGAATTCGGCTGTCACCTTTTTGTTGTATTCCCTCTCCGTCTCATACGTGTGGCGTGCTCTAAACTCCTTGACAGCAAAGACGGTGCCATCTTCCGTTCGACGCATGAGCCTGACGGACCCACCGGCACCGGACCCCAATACCTTGCCGAGTTTGCCGTACTTTGACGTCAGGCCGTGGTCGTCGCCAAAAGGCAGCTGTTGGGTGGAGCGACTGGCCTGACTGGACTTGGACGATGACTTGATGGACGACGGTGATACGTCCCGCTTTTTGTGGTGGCCAGATTTTCGGAAGAATCGCTTTAGATCGGACATGGAACCGGTTGCCGCATGGCCGTGTGCCCCATCGTTGGATCCGGAATCGTCACTCTGCTTGGACTGCTGCGTGTACATTCCCAAGCTTGTTTTGGATGACGTGGGAGACGTCCCATGCTTCTTCTTCCTAGAAAAGACAAATCGCGGGTCGACTGAATGACGGGTGGGGTGCTGCAGCTGAGGGGGTCGGCGGCCTTTGGCATAGGGATCGTTGGCGTCGCCTCCAGGTGCCATTGGCTTGGAGTAGTAGTACGATGCCGCACTTCTAGAGGGGCTTGATTCACGAGATACTGGGACAGAGCTTGGCCCAACAGAAAACATGTCCTGCCGATGGGCCCTAGACTCTCCGCGCTGCTCATCGGTGGACGAGGCCCTGGACATGGCGTGGTCCGAGGATGCTGGTCGATGAGTGAGAACCTTGCGATCGGCAGTGCGAGTAAGAGCCTTATCGGTGGAAGTGGACGGCTGCGGAGTAATGAGGTGAGAATCATTAACGGCGGAGGTGGGAGCACTGGTTATGGCGCCTTCTTTATTTAACCTCTTTTCGGGATCTGATCCAGCGGGCGTCAAAGGAGGAGAGGCCAAGGCCGAAAGCCGGGGGCTCCCATGGGGAGACTGCCAGCCGGATGAGTTTGGCGTTGGGAGTCTCGTGGAGTCATTTGAGGCATCTTCACGGGAATTGACCTGATGGAAGGCGTCGCGGTTAGCCACTGAATGTTGGGGCAGGGTTGGCAAGTTGAGAAACACAGGCGATGATGACGAAGGGATGCTGAGCCTCGGGGTGGCCGGGGGCTCAGGGAGATGAATCGGGGTTGCAAACATTCGGGGCGCTGATTAGATGCATGCACGCATCCGCTATTACTTGACGGATGCAAACCGATGCTTATATCAAGACAGCGGGGAAGAATAAACGAGCAAAGGGGAGGAGGGTAAGAGGATAGAAGAATAGAAACAAAACAAACGAGCAAACAAAACAAATACTAGCTTGTCAAAGACAAAAGTGGCCATTCTTGAACACGGGATGGAGAAAAACAATGGAGCTCTTACCCTTGACGCAGGCAGAGAAAAGGCCTCGAAACCAAAAGTGCTCATCCGGCGCTCCTGCAGGGGTAATCCATGATTCATGGACTTCTGGAAAGCTTTGATCTGGTCGGCGGCAACTTCATTGAAGGTATCGAAGCGGTCTGAGGTGTTTGTCGTCGTCTTCAGGGAGGCCGGAGCGGCGGGCTGCGCAACAGGAGCCGCTGGCTCAATCTCTTCCACGGCGGAGGAGAAGCGGACAGAGGCCGGACCATCGTGAGGTTTGCTGCCGGAGCTCTCCTTGGACGGCGATCGAGAGACTTGATCGGATGAAGCAGCAGCTCCAGAACCAGCAACAGCAGCAGTTGAAGCAGCAGTGGTAGCAGTACCAGTACCAGCGGCAGAAGTATCGTCTGTTTGAAGGCAGAATTGAGATAAGATTAGCAAAACACAACTCTTCTCGTTATCGCCAAATTCAATCAATGCGAATCGGGGGGGGGGGGGGGGGAGGGCGTTTGAGGCGTCTCAGCGGATGCACCGGACACGCAGAGGAAACTTACAGGCAGCGGCTTCCTGCTGGAAGGGCGCCTTTTGAGGCTCTGACGACGCCATGGAGCAGGTCGGGAATACAAAGCCTTGTCTCTTGTTTGCCCGCAAAAGTGAAGCAACGCACGAAGATCCCAGAGGCAACGAAGCAGGACCTTGTGGGAGTCAAGTTTTGAGGGCCGGGGCGGGTAGCGCAGCGCAGCCCGTGGCCTAGCGAACGCTTTTTTTTTTGGCTCGACTCGATTTCGGTTGCGCGATGATGGAAAAGAATGGCCGATGGTGGGGCTGCTTGGCTTTGGGGATTCCGGGCCACTTCCAGTTGCCAATGTACAGGTACTGGTACTGGTACAGCGCGGAGTCCGTACCCTCGGAGGTAGCGCCGCCAACGGGCTGTACCTGCGAAATACGGGGGGAGCCTGCAGGTAGGCGCGGTGACGAGCGGTATGGCGAGGTACTTTGGCCGAACGGGGCGTGATACCTGACAGAGGTGCTGCGTCACCGGTACAGGTACTGCGCTGGGTGCTTGGAGCGGCCACATGCTTTTCGCAGGATGTGAAGGGCACATCAGCCGCAGAGGCGGTCACGGGAGAAAGGTACTGTGAGGTACCCAAAGCTGGTTGCTGTTTACGGCTGTTGCTTCACAAGCAAATGTTCCCAAAGAGGACAATGTCGTTTGTCGTTTGTCATTCTCTTGCCCGATGCTCATCTTTCAACGTTTGTAAGCCGTCCATGCACAAGTACAGTCACTTGCTGTACAGCCTCCCCCTTTGAGAGTCCCCCCTCGTCTTGTTGTTTATTATAGGCACCAAGTACAGGTACTGTCCAACTCAGGGCAACAAGGGGTCCCCTAAGCACATTGAAATTTGGGCAGCGGCTTTTACGACACTCCGCGCAGGAACCCCGAGCAGCCGTACCTCTTCCCCTCTTTTGAGGTACCGCCGTGTTCGCCTCAGCTGGAACTTTAGACCCGCGAGAAGCGCACCAATACAGATGCCCGGGCCCCACGATACATGCTGCGGCGGTACCTCTCTGACGGGCAGCGCGGCAAAGGTACCTGGGGGTACAAGAAGCCAAGGCTCATCGCCGATGTCGTTAGCCCAATCTACGGGCTGTCTGTTCCTTCGAGGCGCAATCTAGAAAATTCCCCCATCCTTGCCATTGTCACTCTATCGGATACGATGCCCTGTGGTTACAGCTCCCGGGAGTTGCGGAATTGTTCAAGCGCCACGCTGGCCAGATTCTAGCTGCGCGGCTCTCGGATGCACGTCCATCAACCAACCTAGGTTGCGATCAATCAATTCGGGTATCGTGAAGGCGTCGATGCCTTACCTTATCAAAGCCAAGCAGCCAAGCACAACATGCCTCGGCACCGAGCTTCTGTGCTTATACCGCATCGTACCGTATTAGTGCTATTCCCTGCGTGACTGCGACTTACCTGTCTAGGGAATCGACCTGATGCTTGCAGTCATTTGGTCCTTGTATGGAGTCCTGAGCAAGTATTACCCACCCCACGGATGGTCTGTGACCCGCGTCTGGGTCCTATCAATGAGGCTTTCCGTGGATGGATACGGGAACAAGCACGTCGAAGTGTTGCCGCGGCCGTGATTGGCGACGGGGGTAGCGGCTGATTCACTCCCGCCTCCATGATGTGTCTCTGTACAGTATTTCAGGGCAACAGGTGTCCTCTCTTTACCCTCCGCTGGCCCATCTCGTTCGATGTGATGTGATGACTCCCACAAGAGGTCACGATCTGCTTTGTAATCTGCTGCAAGAATATCTCGCATGGACCTACACCGAGGGCACTGGCACTAGCTGGGCAACTGGGCAAACAAGAAGCTCGAAATGGGTTGCTGCATTCAGCTGCTCCTTCGGCTAGTCTCATTGAGTTGCATTGAGCCAACACAACTAGGACCAGTTGACCAGCTATCCGGAACTTGTATGGTAGTATCTAACTCTCAAATTGCCGCACATTGCTCAAGTCGGCCCGTCGTGGCAGGGGCAGAATCAATGAATGGACAAATCCGGCGTCCCATCCCTGGCATCCTGGCTACACATGTACAGGTAATAACCCAGTTGATTTTGTGTCACGGTATCTGCAAGTACGCACTTCGTATGTACATACACGAATACAGTCCGTTTGCTTTTTTGCCTCTCCCGATCGACATCCCTGACGGCCCCACAGGTGGACATTCTCCCAACCGCTGGTGGCAATCAATCAAAATCTGCCGGCATATTTTCCATTTTTTTTCTTTGCAAGTCTGTAGTTTCCAGCCTGTCCTGACATTAACCAAACGCAATCAATTTGCATCAATTTTTTCGGAACTGAATTCCGGGCTTTCGGGATCGCCGTGTAGCCGTAAAAGCATGTAGCTATCCCCATCCCCATCCTCCTGCTCGCCACCCAACAAACAAACAAGACGAAGGAGAAGAAAAATCTTTCTCGCATTAGCCCGACAACTGAATCAGTGGCATGCTTAAACGGCATGCTTCAATAACAGGATTTGCTTTCGGCCTGCTACATAGCAGCAATGCCGAGCTCTGCTACAGAACGCACGTGCCTCATTCGGCATCAATTCGCTATTCTCTAAGACAATTGAACCTTGCATGGCCATCTTGGTTTTCTTTTCCGTGACAAGCCCGTCTACAAGTGGGGCCTGATCGCCACTTGAGCTTGATCTCCCTCCCATGTAACATGATCTTCCTCTAGCCAGCTTCCAAAGATGCTATCGAACATTAGCCGAGAGCGGAAAACGAGGGCTAATTTGTAAGCGGTGGGCAACAAAGCAACGTCCATCCACTCAGGAATAACGATGGTGAATGATGGCAAGGATGGTCTTTGGCTATCAAGTGTTAGCTGTGAGAATTCATACCGTGGATATATATATAGAGATATATATAGAAACAACTTGAAACGGCCTTTTGTCTTCAATGGCGATCATCTCGATACATGCTTCCCCACCCTGTGGGTTCAACTAAGTTTGGACGTGTCATCCTCACGATGGTTGAGTTTCTTAAATACAGACCACCATTGAGTGTACGTGGTCCACCATCTACCGACAGAGGTTCCTCAGTTGTATTCATAGTCCCGCCGTTTAGTATTTGTCGATGGCTCCCATTGGCGACTTTCTGATATCGAAATGCAGATTCCACTTGAGTGTTACGTAGGCATAAAGCTTCTTATTTCACCACCATCTTAGTATAGATAGTGCAAAAATGTTAGTTTAGCTAGTGATTTATTAACTAACTAATAAAATCATC
Source organism: Trichoderma harzianum CBS 226.95 (assembly GCF_003025095.1). NCBI lineage: Eukaryota > Fungi > Ascomycota > Sordariomycetes > Hypocreales > Hypocreaceae > Trichoderma > Trichoderma harzianum. The sequence goes on along the minus strand of NW_020209249.1, from coordinate 1,479,418 downwards.
AACATTGACCATTCTTTGACTATAAAAGAAGCTTCGCGTCAAAGATACGGCAAATACAACCCTAATCTAGAGCAGAGGCATGTCAACTGCTGCCAACGCTGCATGTATATCCATATAGGTGGGTATTGCTAGCCCACAAGCGTATTATATGCTCAGCAGCTTGAACGACATTCCCATGTCCTCCAGCCTCTCTTCCATGTACTGCATCACTGTACGCAGTCCAGCATTGCCGCCACGGCACGCACCGCTCTCGATGTGAGCAACAAGCCCGCTGATTGTTGAAAACTTCTTCATACTCGGCTTGGATTTCCCAGAGTTTCCTTGAAATAGAATTGAAGGACAGTGAAAAATCATGGACATGTGAGCAGGTGATTGCATGTGTTGCTCCAGAGCTTTTCTTCCATTGAAGCGCCGTTGGCTGCGAGGACAGAGGGGGCAAAGATAGATGCCGTCCGCGGGCAATTCTGTACAGTCGCTATCCGTATCAGATAAATCGAGTCCAGTAAAATCCCTTCCAACAAGGCTCATCAAGTCCATCTGACTGCTACTAGGCGTCAGCATGACACCCTCACCTGAATCTGTGCTTGGCGTCATGATCCCGGAGCTGCTCAAGTCTGGCTCGTTCTCCAGGCTAGCCCAGCCCAAGGATTCAAAGCTGCCGTCGGAACTGGTGATGAGATGCTCGCTATCCTGCATGAGCACCAATCTGTTGAGTTTCTGCCGGTTCATGCCCGACCGACAAGTGCCATTCTCCATGTGGGCAACTAGAGCTGAAGGGCTCCGGAAATGGGCATTGCACTCCACGCCACAAATCTTGCCCGCCATGCAAGTCAAGTTGCTGATTGGACGATGAATGACAGAGTCTAGATGCTGCTGTAAAGCTTTGACATTCTTAAAAGTACGATTGCATTCTTTGCATTCTCTGTCTTCTTTAGGTTCTTTTCTTTTCTGCGGCTTTGCGACGGGCTTCCCATGGTCTTTTGCTCCTAGGTGGTCGAGTAGAGATTTTTCACTCTTGAAGCCCTTGTTACAGTCACAGCAACGAAACTCGGTAGCGTGTCCCGTTACTTGAACATGTTGGTTCGAAGCAGCTCGGCTTTCAAATACTGCGCCACAGTCGTTGCAGCGCCATTGCATGTCTTTGAACGGATTCTCCCAACATGTCGCGTGGAAAGCCTTATGTTCCTTGACTGATTCGACGGAGGCCAGACATTTGTTGCAGCGACGGCAAATAAATCGAGATTTATCCCTTCTATGCTGTTTCAAGTCTGTTTCGCTGCGGAAAGGGCGCCCGCATGTGCATTCCAAGGTCGGCATTGTGCGCTTTGTTGTGCTCGTCATATTCTGAGATGGAGTTGGTGCTAGTCACAGGGCTATGGTTTGGATTGAGCAATGTCGGACGGAGGGCTGGGTAGACGCTGCTGTTTTAGGCTTCAATGTGCGGGAGGCCTACAAATTGAAGGGATGTTTTCGGCCGGACAGCGATATTTAAACATCCATTGATGAACCTTGTCGCTCTCCTAGGCGCGCGCCGTGGCTTTCCATAAGCCACAAATAGAACAAACTTCAGTGTAGGGATGGATCCTTTTAAACAATGTATTTTCGTACAGATGCGAGTATGCCCTGTTCAGGCATCGATGCTTCCAGCAAATCGGATGACGCGATGTCAGGCGGCCGGTACGCGGCCTGCAGTCCTACAGCTGGAGGCGAGTCTCAATGACGAGGCTCACAAACAACAGCCGTCCCGTTCGGATTCCAGGCAGCCGTTGCGATTTGCTGGATTGTGTTGACTGCCGCTCTGATTGGTGGTGATGCTTTGTTGTTGGACAAGCATTGATACATCAAGTTAGTACCTTGTTTCGAATTCACGTGCCAAATGAGGAGTAAGGCAGACAAGAGGGAAAGAGGGTAGGAAGCCTCGAGTCGGAGGGAAAAAAGAAGCCGAATATCTATTGTAGTATGTCTTTTCGAACCTTCATCGTACATCTCGACGCAATCCCGCAATACCTGCTATGTTATACACATCGTTGCTCCCAACCCGCCTGTTTTGATATGCCGATATCACAAATCCCATCATCAAACGCCGTTTTCTTCTTTTCTTTGTTCCTTGGTATCGTTAAGCCACCACATTAATTCCTATTGATTTGCACTGGAAAATGATAGACCGGCATAGCCCCTCCAGCGATAGGCCAGACAGCCTGAGCTCTGATTGCTTGATTTTTGCGATTTCGTAGATGTGCTTTAAGCTGATGGTGCCGACCGTCTCATGCCCAGGCTTGCTGACGCCTTTTCTGGTTCCCTTCTTGCCCATTGGCGCTCCCACTGCATTGAGCAGCAGCCATGATGTCTGGGGTGTTCTGACGTCAAACGTAAAGGACCGATCAGGTCGAACCGTGACCCGGCACGGCATGGGTGTGCCAGGGACGATGTGTGCTGTTCTAGCATTGAATTCCTACGACACAGTTAGCCTTGGTTCGTCTCGAAGACCAATTACCGAATCGATCGAATCCAGCAGCAAAGCATTAAGTGACAGACCTTGCAAAAGTCCATGGATTTGACACCCTTGCTACCAAGCGCGGGACCGACTGGAGGGCTGGGACTGGCCTGGCCGGCTCCCACAATTAGTTTGACGATGGTGTCCACGCCCGCGGCGGCGCCCTTTGCTTTCGACATGGCTGGATCGGATTTGCAGGAGGCGGAATGCTGGAGTTTCGGTAATGCGCAATATCGTCTCGTGCTCACGATGGAGATTTTGTAAATCTTAAAGCAACTTGCATCTTGCTGCCACCATTGGCCAGGCACTATGACCAAAGCAATCTAGTGCCGTATTGGAGATCCACCATTTCTTTATCTTATCGATAGCCCATGCAAGGCCGCCAAATTTTTTGGAAGCAGAGAATCCATCATTTCTCTGACAGCCAATCCTCTACATTTCCATTTCACAAACTTCACCATACATCCATATATCGCAAAGCGCATCCAGTATAGTGCTGCAGTATAGCACTGTATTAAATTGCGTCCCAAACGCAACCCAATCGAACGAGTAGCCACACACATCCAACTTGACATCCAAGCACGATGCCGTCCACACACAAGAAAGAAAAGCCCTGGGATACCGACGATATCGACAAGTGGAAGATTGATACCTTCACTGCAAAGGACAATGCAGGCGGCACATTCACCGAGGAGTCATCATTCGTCACGCTGTTCCCCAAGTACCGCGAAGTCTATCTGAAAGAAGCATGGCCGTTAATTACCAAGGCGCTGGAGAAGCACGGCATTGCCTGCACATTGGATCTCGTAGAGGGTTCAATGACAGTCAAAACAACGAGAAAAACATTTGATCCTGCAGCAATCTTGAACGCGCGTGACCTCATCAAGCTGTTGGCACGAAGCGTCCCCGCTCCCCAGGCCGTCAAGATCCTAGACGACGGCGTCGCGTGCGACATCATCAAGATCCGAAACCTGGTGCGAAACAAGGAGCGATTCGTTAAGCGCCGTCAGCGAATATTGGGACCCAATGGCTCTACGCTCAAGGCACTTGAGCTTCTGACGGAGACCTATATCCTCGTCCACGGCAACACAGTGTCGGCCATGGGGCCTTACAAGGGCCTAAAAGAGCTGCGGAGAGTGATTGAGGACTGCATGAACAACATCCATCCTATCTACCACATCAAGGAGCTCATGATCAAGCGTGAGCTTGCCAAGGATCCTGAGCTGGCCAACGAAAGCTGGGACCGCTTCCTGCCAAACTTCAAGAAGAAGACATTGAGCAAGAGACGGGTGCCTCTCAAGGTTACAGACAAGACCAAGAAGGTCTACACGCCATTCCCGCCAGCGCCTGAGAAGAGCAAGGTCGATAAGCAGATTGAGAGTGGCGAGTACTTCCTCAGTAAGGAGGCCAAGGACAGGGCGGCGCTCAGCGACCGCAAGGAGAAGCAGAAGCAGGCAAAGGACGATAGGGCAAAGGAGCGAGCAGCAGAATTCGTGCCGCCAGAAGAGGACAGACCCAAAAAGAAGCGGAAGAAGAGCTCTGAGTAAGGTGGCTAGCCTAGCTTTGATACACCAGGTGTTGGGACGGTTAGGAGCGTTTGTTTATTTGTTTAGGGAGAAAGAAAAAGAACCTGCAATAATATCCATGGGACATTTAACAAGGACCATTACAACAGGAGCGCCTCGTTCTTCTAAGCTTGTAGACACTGATAAGGCAGTGTGAATATGGCCTCTGTATAGTGCGTCATACTACAGATTTGAGTGTATAATACAAAGATATTTGTTCAAGATGTACCTAGGTTTCATCATATGGTTTATTATAATGGTCGTGACTTTGTCTTATTGAATTCCCACGTTTCCTCCCTCCTTACCTCTAGCCCTCTCTTCATCTGCTGTCAGCCTTTTCCGTCTTCCCATCTTTCATCGTCTTTTGCATCCCCGGGCTCACTTACAGCTTTGGAGAGGCGGCCTCGGAATCAAACTCAACTACTAGCTTGCCAAACTGCTTTCCTTCGTCCATTTCTTGGAACAACTCGTTGAGAGCGTCAAGGTTCCCAAGGCCCTTAATCGTCTTGCTAATAACCGGCTTAATCTTCTTTTCCTTGACAAACGCAACCATGTCCTTGAATTCCTGCTTTGATCCCATTGTAGTGCCCTTGAGCTCCACGTTGGCCAGCACAGCCTGCATCAGCCAGTCCATCTTGGGGGACACCGTCATGCCGTACTGGGAGATGACACCGCCAGGCTTAAGGAGGCGGACAGTCTTGGAGACGAGCTTGCCGCCAGCGCCATCAATTACGGCGTCGAGATAAGGGCGGTCTTTGGGTAGAAGAGCAGCCAAGTCCTTTTCCCACGCTTCGTTCCTGTAGTTGATGCCTCCTTTTGCGCCCAGAGCCTTGGCCTGCTCAAGCTTGACTGGATCGCTAGATGAGACGTAAACATTGCTTCCAAAGGCAACGGCAAACTGGAGAACAGAGAGTGCAACGCCACCACCGATTCCTGTCACCAGGATGTTGCTGCCCGGAAAGGCGGCGCCGCTCTTGGTCACCAGCGCTCTCCATCCCGTGAGTCCCACGAGCGGCAACGCGGCACCCTCGCCCGGCGAAAGGTGCTCCGGAGCCGGCTCAACCTCGTCTTCGGGCACGACGATGTAATCTTGCCCGGTTCCAGCCTCTGTGATCTTGCTGGATCCAATGACGGCAAACTTGCGGGGGTCTTCGGGTCCGGCAGGGCTGGATTCCCATCCTCGCATGGGCGTCAACAGCACAGGCTTGTGGAGCAATTCCTTGCGAGTGACGTTGGGCCCGACCTCGACGACGGTTCCATAGCCGTCGGCAAATAGTGGTGAGGTGAAGGAGATGGCAGGGTATTGGTGGCGGCGGATGAAGAGGTCTCTGTGGTTGAGGGCCGCAGCGGAGATGCGGACGAGGAGCTGACCAGGCCCTGGAGTAGGCTTGGGAACCTCTTTGATTTGGATGCTATGATGAATGAAAACGATAAGCCTTTGATATCTTGGACTGGTGGGATTGAATGAATTGATGAAGAGGGTGTTTGAAACTCACGGATAGTAGACTTCTCCAGGCTTACCGCCTTCGATTTGCTTTAAAGTGAGAACTCGCGGCATGGTGGGGGTTGTGTTTATTCGCGCGAGATTCAAACTGAGTCTTTTCTCTCTTCTCTTTCTCTCTTCTCTTTCTCTTGAAAACTAATGGGTATAAGCAAATCGTCGCGAAATTCAATTGACTCTCCCTAGCACAAGAAATACAGTGCTCATATAGTGTACACCTTGACAACTTTATAGCCAGGCGAATGGGCGGGAACAATTTCCCCTTGAGGGCTCACTCACTTATACCAGCACCTAAACAGTAGCAAATTGCCTATTATGACATCAACCCCGCCACGACTCACCGCGTTGACCTCGGTTACAATTTCGCTGCATTTGTCATCCTCAGCCATCAAGAAGAGTTCAATCTTCATCTATGCGTCCCTATTGCTTGCTTGATATTCGATTGGAGCGGTAATTGAAAATTCAACTGCGATCATCGGCCGATTGGTGCCGAGAAACTTTCTGATTGATCAATTCCTGGGGTACATACTCAAATTTCTGCATTGGAACCCTCCGCCTGTCTGTAGGCATCTTACATGAAAATCCGTACACCATCTTGTCCCAAGTTGCAGAAAGAAGACGGATCGCATTGATCATCCATGAATCTCGTCCTTCTTTTAACTATACAATTGCAAAGACGTATATCTTAGCAGACAGTGGCAACTGATTACCTAAGGTTCTCCATGCGATACGTACCTTGTTATCTGTATCTCGTAGGCGTAGCTGTTGACTGCTCCTCCTCTGTCCCTCGAACGCGTGTCCCCCAAACCATCAAAGTCATCTCTCCATCGTATTGCAAAGCTATACTGCATCCTTCATTCAAGCCCCGGGAATAACGAGAAATTTTGCTCGTATCGACAAATCCCCACACATCAAAGGCTGCGTTACAGTGATTGGCTGAATGTACATCTCCTGAAGCGTGAGATCGACAAAGTCAACCACCGCCGCTCCGGAAGAAGAGGACGGGTTCAACGGGCCAAAGCCCGCGCCTTTGGGAACTGGAGAGCCGCGGGCCCTCCATTTCGGCTCGGTTCACCGGAGAGGCGTCCGGCATCGGCGCTCTCCGGGAACGCTTCTCTGACAGCCGGTAAGCAGTACGTTTTGTTTAGTTCCCGAGCCTGACAATTGGAGCCACAGGAAATGCTGTCCCCCGTGATACACTGTGCATGCCCGTGGGAGATGCAGCCTCTAATAAACTCTGGATAGAACCCGGGTAGGATGACCCTTGCGAGGTATCCCTGCCGTCTCCTTAGTGCATATGAACTACCGAGAACCGTCATCCAAAGGGTGAGGTTGAATCTTTTGAGTTCAGGTCGGCACTCGGGGAGCAGGATCTCTCGTCGAGACAACTCAGACGGCTAACGGAGATGCTCTACATAGGCGTATCTCTGTACGGCAAACCATGCCCGAGTGAAGCTTCTCCTTCGTGCTCATCGCCTATCAAGCCGCTTCCCTCCGAGTCCCGCGCTGATATATGTACGCCGTTTGATACGAAGCCGACATGGCCTCTGGAGTGGCAGTGGCTGCATGTTTCAACGCGTTTAACATTTGCAATTGTTAAAGCCCGAGTGGGTATTTCTATGCTCACCGACGCTTAGAGCTAGGACAAAATCTCCGACCTGTTGAAGCTAATTTAGTACCTAGTTTCTGTCAGACTCTGGGAACAAGGCCCCCTTACGGGCATCCCAAGACGATCATCCGCTACAGTCAAAGCTTTCGCCAAGTTGAAAATTAGTGATCATGTTGGTCGCCGACGTGCTTGAGTGCTATGGCCATTACTCGTACACATTGTCCAAGTGCAGACACGAAATGCAGAGCGCAGTCATCTCCCTTTCCCTCTATATGTCGGCGATACCCTTCTCTCGGTGTGGCTCGCGCCCACAGCGTTCTCTGACCTTTCACCGATTGTTTGTGATCAAGTCGCAGAGCCAATGTGAGTCCTCTGGCTAATTTTAACCAGTATCGCACTGCATAATGGTCTAATTCATATAGAGATGAAGGCAACAATGCAGCCTCCACTCTACCAATCCGTCCATGATTCTCACCGGGGTCCAACGGCTAGCGAGCTGAGTCCTATGTGCAATTTAAGCAATAAGCCATGCTGAAAAGAATTAAAATGATACTATTCCAACCGTTGAACTGGTTAAGCTGGCTCACCCGCCTCGCTAAATCCCGCCGTACACGCCACGCACGCCATGGTCGCCGAGAATTGCGCCTCCAGCCTCCGGTCCGTCGATTTCGGGGTCTCGGCGATCGTGGCCAATGACAGGGGGTCCACTAAAACAAAACTTGTCGGCGACTCTTTCGTATAGTCGTCTCCTTCTTGATCAGGGCTCCGGTGACTGATACAGGCTGTGAGGTGTCATGGCAAGGGAGTGTTTGCTCATAATGGAAGTCTCACTCGTAGTGTGAGAAGCCCGAGTGCAGGCTTCCCCAGAGTCTTCCAAGTAGTGCCCGACGACCCGTCGAGGATTATATGATCGCCCACGACTAATAACGTAGGGGCTATACGTGTCGTTCCCCGAGCCTCCTTGCATACCTTGCTATCATTATTAATACCTTTACTATATTTGAGATAGCATCTCCTAGCCGTTTGAGACCTCTAGTGCCCCATCATTTACTATTGAACTCTACTACCAAGAGACGTTTCCTTTCTTCGCTTCTAGGTTGTGGTATCCTAAACCATCTTGGAGCGTTTCAACAATGGCAACGACGTTCCTATCTGGTGCTGCCTTTGGGGCGGCCATGATGGCTGCTTCATTTCACAATCCTGCCATAGTCATCGCCCAGATGAAGTGGGAAAACTTCCACATGGCACAGGCGTTTCTGGCCGCAACTGCAACCAGCGCGTGGGTAACCCCATAAAATGCCTCTATGAGGCTTCCCGTACGCAGAGCTAATCGGTGGTAACCAAAGAGCCACATATGCTATTGCAGAGCGTCTCGACTACGTGAAACTTAAGCCCAGGAGTTCCTCACCGATAGGTCTCTTCTCTAGATACGACGGCAACCTCATCGGCGGCACTCTCCTCGGTGCCGGTATGGCCTTGTCAGGCTCGTGCCCAGGAACTCTGTATCCTCAACTGGCAGCTGGTGTCCATACCGGCTTCCATGCCCTGAACGGAGCCATACTCGGTGGCCTCTTGTGGACTGGGCTTCTTTCCAAGATGGTCAAGCAAAACAAAGAAAAAGCAAACGTTACTCCGATAACAGTGACTGCAAACGACCAACTTGGTCTAAGTAGAGGTGTCACTTTGTTTCTCTTCGAGGCTGTATGTCTCTCAATCCTCGCCGTAACGACAATCTATACTCCCAAGTTCCCTGGAGCCAAGGTCCTCGGCACAGCAGGCGGATTCATCATTGGCCTCTCACAGGTCTTCTCAATCATCACCAGAAGGTCCATGATAGGCATCTCTACCGCCTATGAAGAGTTCGGAAACTACTTCTGGTGGGTGATTAAAGGCGCAGAACCCAATACGAAACCCATGTCATATAACAGCATTCTCTTCGCCAGCGGTGTGACGGCGGGGGCTTGGGGATTGCTTCAGGCTGTGCCTTCACTGGCCAACGCTCCTGTGTTTGAGGCACCACCGTTGTATGCAATGGCCGGAGGTGCGCTTATGGCCATTGGATCGCGAATGGCCGGCGGCTGCACATCTGGGCATGGCATCAGCGGCATGTCACTGCTATCGCTGTCTAGCATGATTACAATTGCATGCGCATTTGTTGGCGGGACCGTTGTTGCGCCTTTGGCCTATTAAGTTCCACCCATTTATTTTCTAGACAAAACCCTCGAAGACGAAGACGACGACAAGATTCTCCTATGCGGAACTAGATACATCATTACTCGATCCCTTCTTTGCTGTCACTTCGATTTCAATCTTCATCTCATCAACCATGAGGGAACTCTGCACCATTGTCGCCGCCGGCCGTACATTGCCAAACCACTTTCTCAACACCGGCCAAACGAGAGGGAACTGGGAACGATCTGGAAGAATATAGCGTACACGAACAACTTCGGACACGGAGGAGCCGGCGTCCTTCAGGGCCTTGTCAATATTGATCATTGTCTGTTCAGTCTGTTGGACGACATCCTCAGAGATTTCGCCAGTAGCATAGTCGTAACTGCAAGCGATCATTGGTTATTTTTCAAGTTACTTTAAAGAGCTGCGAACATGAACCGTCAAAGCGATGCATCGTACCCAGTGGTTCCCGATACAAATACAAAGTCGTCGACGACGACAGCTCGGGAGTAACCAATTTCGCCCTCAAACTTGGACCCGGAGGAAATGAGCTCTCGAGGCATTGTATGTAGGCGGTAAATGAGTTATAGAGAGGCAGCAAAAGAAAGAATGAATTATACAGTAGTTTGCAAATTAAAAATGATAGAATGTCCTGTCTTTTAATCCGAGATGGTTAGGCGTGACTCATAGCATTATATACTGTAGATTTCCCGACCTGTACGCCCTTTGTGACTCCTCCATACAGCCCGCCACGTGAGGCTGGCGTCGATAGCTTAGCCCCAAAGATGGATAGTCTTCCGGACCGGACGAATATATAAGTTCCGCATCGTTTTGTCGATGTGAAATAAAATATCGTCGCATGCTTCTCAAATGCTTTCATTCCTTTTCTGATAATCATTACGCATTTTTAGGATACAGAGCGAAAAGAGGCATCCTTAACTTTATACCATTCGGTGGCTAGAATTTACTACGCTCTCCAACCTCTGTTGATATGTCACTGTGAACTATCAGTTTATTTTTCGGTCTCGCTATTCACATGTTGTATTCCAATTTTCTATTCCCGATACCCATAAAACAGTTGAGAGGATGATTCCGTTTTTAATTTACAAGTGTATTCCTTTTTTCAAACCTTCACTATCCTTCCCATCGTTATCGTTGACATTGCTATTGTACATAGAAATACACAGACGGGTTTATATCCGCATTTTCTTACTGGCTGGTCAGCTCCTTGACCAATGCCGCAACCGACTTCTTGTCCACATCTTTGCCTTCCAAAGCAGCGTTGACGCGCTTCATCACCTCTCCCATGAGAGACTTGCCTCCCTTGCCAGCAGCATTGACAGCTTCAATGGCTTGGCTGATCAGAGCCTTGATCTCAGCCTCTCCCAGAGTCTGGACGCCGCTCCCTGCAATGTACTCGTCCAAGATGGAGATTTGCTCATTCTCCTTCTGTACCAAGTCGTCTCGCCCCGCTGCCTGAGCATCCGCGACGGCATCCTGTGCGCTCTTCTGGAGCTTTCGGATCAGGGCGACCAGCTGGACATCGGTGCGGATCGGGGAGGTCGTCTTGGAGGCATTGAGGTTCGCGGACATGATGGCTCGAAGCACGGATAGCCTGGGGGCATCTTTGGCTCGCATGGCCGTCTTGAGGTCGCCTTTCAGCTTTTGGAGTAATGGCGGAGGAGCGTCAGCGTCTGCTGAGTAGAATCGAGGCGACTTGGCGAGGCATTGCGTCCGTGAGAAACGCAGCGGAGCTTGTCGCGAGCATCGAAGGGCTGCCAGAAGAGGCATTGATGACTTTAAGGCTGCCATTGGGTTACTGCTGGGAGAAGGGAATCGTGAAAGAGGCAAAAGCGGGTGATGGAATTGACAGAGAAATGAATCAATACAAGCATGAGGGGAGCTTGCCAATGGTGCTAAAAAATAGAGCTTGCTCGATTTAGTCTGAAGCTACAGGGTAGGCTCGATCAATGGGCCCCCCTCAATAATTTACAGCCAAGTCCGTCCAAAAAAGCAACTTACAGTAGAACCATCGAGGCCAAGGCATACAACTCACCAGCAAGCATATTTGGCAAGCCGATAGTAAGCAGCCGTATGCTGTATCGTACAATTACACTTGTCCGTTCCCACCTCTGCACATGCCTTGGCGTTGGTGAACATCGGCTTCCGCGCTTAGGATCTGCCCTGTCCAGATTTAATTTATTGCCAATGCAACGCCAAGTTACCACTAGCAACTCGATTGGCACATGATCAAGGGGGCTTTCGATCGGAGAGAAGAACTGCCCCGGACACAACAGTTGGCTTCCATTGGATCGAAATCCTCCTGCGGCCCTGACAGTCTGGTCTGTATACATAACGTTACAGGGCATATTATCTGCATAAAGTCCCTGGCTGTGGACCTGGTAGGATGATGACCCTGCATGTACAAGTAAGGTGGTATTCTAACCACATCATCAGTGCCCATGAAACCTACTCCTGCCACCCTCAGCCCCGTCAAGAGTGGCGTCTTGGCCTTTGGTCGACTCTGAGAGGATTCCAATCGGCGCTGTAGTCATTGCGACCTGCCCAAGGGAGATCTCTGGCAGGAAAATATGGCGAGGCCGAACTAATTTTCGTGCTGCTGCTAACCCCCTTGCAACTTAGAGCACGGAGTCCCTGGCAATGCTAGCAGTGCTACCTAGTTCGTGTGCCGTGCTGAGGCGGTACTTGTCCAAAATCGTGCCTTGCTGCGTTGGTCTGCCTGCAGCTTGTTAGGCATGAATGCGTATGCTGCTCCAGAAAAGAGCCCGGAGCAGCACGAAACACACTCCAGACATACCTGACAGACCAAGGCCCTCTTTGCGGCCTGACGCCCCTCCCAAAGGAGAAATGTTGCGCACGAGTGGATTCAGGAAACGGACGTGCTCGCCCTGGGATATCGTGCTTGAGTTGTCGCTTGCCGCTCCTGGTTCGGATGCTTGACCAACAGCGGCTTCGCTTCCTACTCGCTCCCAGGTGCTCGCGTCTGATGAATCCCGCGGCATTGGTAGCGAGGTTAAACTGAAACCGGCCTGGTGAAGAATGGGATTGGCAGGTTTTACGGTGATAGAACCGTATCCATAGTCTGTAGACGGGTGTTGTCCTGCCGTGCGTATTGTATCATATCCTCGCTTTCTGGGCCCCTGAATTGGTAGGGTCAACGCCAAAACAACGCGTGCCTTTTCTTTCCCCTCCCTCCCTCCCGTGTGCGTATTTCTTCGGGTCAGCTTTGAAGCAGAACTTTGGAAAAAAACAGAAACGGATTTGAAAATGGCATCGAGCTGTGCAATACCCCGGCAGTCAGTGTTCCCTTTGATCCTTTGATGAGACATGTGAAATACCTACCTAGGTGGGCACAGGGAAATTCATAGATTGGTACAATCACCAATCACCTAGGTGAAAGATTATCAGTAGCACCAGAAGATGACAGTTGCAGATAAGGAAAAAAGAAGCCCTGGACCGAACCAGGATCCTGGGCAGCTGTTACCTGCAACTTCTCAACGGACACATTCAGCTGTCCAAAGATGTGTACAGCACACAGCACGACCGACGCACCCTGAATAAAGATCCACGGATACGATTTCACCTGTTGGAAGCTGGGAGCAATAGAGCAGCAGGTAGTAAAAGACGTTGATTGATCTGGTCAAAGATTCCCATCCCCCATGCGTTACCTGGGTAAGTTGACAGATGAGATGCTGTTCTTTTGCCCTCCCAACCAACAAAGCTCCGTTGCAGGCCCCTGGAAAGGCACACAGACTGATTCATGCACACATAGGCGCAGCTGCCTTAATGGTAAGTCAGTGCCTGCCGACGGGCGGAGAAAGATCTGACGCTTATTGCTGAGGCAGGAACCAGATGCTAAGGCGCCACCTTCCTTCCCCAGATCCACCCCTCAAAACCTTCTTTCAACCGCCTCGTCAATCTCCCTCTCCCCTTTCCATTCCCTCACCCTCGTCTTCTTTTTCTTTCTCCCAATTTTATAATTTTCGCATCTCCATTTCTCCCTTGCAACTTTCCACCATCTCTTCCATTCTCCATCGTCCGTACTAGTCATCGATGAATCCGCAGCCGTCCTGGCTTCGATGATTAGCGTTGAAACATCCTGTCCCTCAAGACGCATTGCATGCCTCTCCCGGCATGGATCCCTGGTTATGGAGCCTTTCCCATCTTGATGTCTGCCCCAAACCAGGCACTCGCCTCCAGCCGTGCTGGGTTCCTGATCCATCCCTCATTCGCCAATCGCACAGTGTGACCATAGCCCTGGTCAATCTATCATGGGTGCGGTTTTCGTCCGATAAACACATATCTGCATTTGTCATGGGTAAGCCGCCAGCGTCCCGCATCTCGGCGTCGAGGAACGTTTGATTTTGACTTACAGAGGGAAATAGGCCTGCGCGCGATTTGCCGAGTTCTCGGTCAGCCAAATTGCTCCTAGTAGAGACGCCTGAGGTTGGAAATTTTCTCACCCTGTATGAAGGATTGTTGGCCTCATTTCTCGCTTGAGCCACCAAGAGCTGAAAGTCCTCCGCTGGCATACTGCAGTCCCCCAAAATGATGTCAACATTTGACCCTTTACGTCTAGTTGGCATTGACGCCTTCGTCAGGAGAAAGCAGCGGCGGGACTCACCCTCGCATCTGTGTGAATGGATACAGGCCCGTTGAATAGAGCAACTGACTCACGTTGCTGACGTTCAAGGCACCAATTTGCTTGTCGCGGGGATCTGCAGCCAGTCATGTCAAATCCTGCTCTCTTGCTGCCTCTCAGCGATCTGGGCAGTTTCTATCATTGACATACCAGTTGGCCATGGACACATGGGAAGTGTCAGAAGGCGCGATTCAATGTCCGTGAAGCCTGCACTCCTCATCCATTCCTTAAGACGCAGGGCCGCTCGTGGGTCCTTTTGAGGATGCATCGCGTCAAGGTATCCGCTTGACCATCTCGAAAGTGCGTGGTCTACTTGGTTCAGCAAGCATAGCTCATCTGCAGCCTGGCAATGGGCCTACACACCTGCCGACAGCGTCCCATTGTCCGACTGAGCATTGAAATATATCTCGACCAGTTGACACCAGCCACCTGGTTGAAGGACGCGGTACATGTCCCGCAGATAGCTTGGCCAACGTGTTGCATGGATTCCGCCTGCCATCATCTGGCTGTGTACGACATCGAAGTAATTGGATGGAAACGTGAACCTAAGACATTACAGAGTCTTCAGCTGATGATTTCTTGGCTGCCAAAAAAGAGGTAGAGGTGGGAACATAAAACATTACTCACTCTCCATTCAGATCGTCGACCTGAAGGTCCAGATTATCGGGCAGCACTTCAGGAATCATATGCGGGCTGATGTCCAATCCCACGACCTGCTATTCTGTTAGCTCACCTCTACTATCGATGTGAACGTTCTCTCCAAAGATTATCTACCCATGGTTGGGCAGATGACCTGACGATTGAGGGTATTCGACGCATCTGCAATGTTCTACATAATCAACCATGACAGCCGCGTGACGATATCCCTCCGAGACACAGCCTTCGACCTTCACGTCATCAACAACGCACCCAGTAACATGCGAAGGAAATTCAATCAGACAAGGAAGATGTTTTGGTTTTTTTTTTCACCTTGACGTTGCAGTCGATGTTTCCAGCCTTGGGCTCGCTGCCCCCCTCACAGAAATGGGTCAAAATAGCAGACTTGAGCACGCACCTCTGCATCTGGATAATGTTCAGCAACATCGACAGCCCAATCTGCTGCTCCAAATCCGCATTCGAGTATTTTCCCAGGCTTGCTGACGGGGGGGAATATCAATCTGTTATCGAAAACGGTGCCGAGCATAGAGTGCATTTCTCCCAATCGCGCTATTTCTTCCTATTTCACCACCCTGTTAGGGAACGAGGGCCAAGTATGGATTAGTGTTGGATACCGAACAACATACTTCATCGATCGGCGCAAAGTATGTCTTGCTGGCCAAAGCATGCTGCTGGAAGATTCGACCGTAGTGGTTGACCGTCTCTGCATAAGTCTCGTCAAGAGGAACGGTGCCATCCCTACCAAGAGGTGTTAGCGGCCGTTTTGACCGTTGAAGCCTGCTGCCTAGGGCCATCTCGTACTCTGCGTCCATTTTCTGTCCACGGATTATCCTTTTCTCCTTCCGGGGTTTTTTTTATATTTTTATCTTTTCTTTTGTTCGACGAGAAGGCAGTTCGATTTGGAGATACGATCCGCGCTTGCTGTTGGAGACAATAGATTGGCTGGTATTCGACCGTCTTTTGTATGGTGCTATATGCCGGATCGACTGATACAATCACCATATGGTCTTCGATGAGACGCTGTTCAGGCTTAAGGAGTCATGTGGTACACGAAAGCGTGGCCCCAGTCCGGGCGTTGAAAGAGCCCCTCTTGCACCGGGAAGGCTCCTACAGTGTCGTAGTCGGACTAAAAGAGGCATTAGGCATACTGGTATCGTGACCAAACTGACCATTTGGAGAGAGGGAGAAAGACGTGTCCCTTCTCCTTGACCGGAAACAGTGGAGCAGGTATATTGCATCTGCCTGCATTAACCAGCTGAAGCCTTTTTGCGTCTCTCTCTCTCAGAGCAGCTGCCGATCCTTCCTGCGTGAGCAGCACACGAGAGCGCTCACCAACAGTTTGTGCTACCTCATTCCTGGAGGCCTAGGTCTGTCAGGGGTACAATGCAGAAGCGTCAAGGTTAAGCTAGCGTATCTGCAAATGACGTACGGGGAGGCTGGCTGAGAATGTCTAGGACTCTGGGGCTGCATATAACATCACGGCCTAAGTGGGAGTTGCGACATTTCCACTGGATCTTGCTTGCTGGTGCCAGCGCAACGGGACAACTGCCTCGCTGCCCAAGCCTGCTGCAGTACCGAACCGCCGTGTACAAGCATATCGGAGTCTAGATGCTTTTGACGAGGCGTGGCAAGGCAGAAATCTGACCCTCGCATGCTGAGAATAGGCGAGACTTCAAGGAGCGTCGTTCCGTTCCAATTATACTACCAGGGAATTACCAAATCTGTACCTGAAACCCAGAAGCCTCTTACCGCTTATGCTGGAAAGCTGGGAGGACGTGCACACCTTGTTGGCGGAGCGGGAGGCGTCAGGGTAGCGGTACGGAGTACGGCTACTACTACTAATAATGCTATCATACGGGTAACAACTAGCAACAAGAGTTGTGGTACTAGTACATCTCGGGGCGCACATCTACGTCTATCTAAGCCCATCCCTTCCAAAGAGCTGTGGAACAATAACCACTCGAAAAGAAGGCGTCTTACCCATCTATCCACATTTCATGGATGCTCGACAGGCCGTGGATCATGGATCATGGATCAAGGACCATCATCGACGCTATCCTAAATCCTGGTAGATGCAAATGCCACTCCATCGTCTCGATAAAAATTACGGAGTACAAAGTACATTGTGCTACTACATACAGCTGGCTCCCTACCTAGGAATACTGCAAGATTGTGGCGACCAATGCCGGTAGCTCAACATGGTAAGAGCTACTGTATTCCATCCCTTGGGCAGCGATCAAACAAACCATCCAATTCTTTTTTCTTCTTGTTCTCGCCCTCGGTTAGTACGCCTTCAGACGAAACGTTCTAGATTCTGTTCCACGACACCACGGGCTTTCCTCATTAAGGGATATCATTCTGATACCAAAATGATAACTAAAGGACTTGCTATTACTGCTACTCATGTTTTGTTCTTAGCATGGAACTCATAACGCCTAATTTTTTTTTAATCCGAGTCGTTCGTCTGTTTTCAATAGTGATTGGTTGGGCGAAACATCAACTGGTATACTAGCACTCTTTGCTCCGAAGCGGAGAAGAAACTACTTCTCTCTCTCTCATACTCTTTTTATTGGTGTGTGTTGAAAGTTCCAAGCGCTCCGTACGGAGTTCTCCCGCTTGGTAAAACCGACAGCTTGGTGAGAGGGCAGGGGAGGTAGGGTAGCACATGCCCACCTACTTGTCTACTTGTCCATATGCATGTGCTAGCAGTGCTTGTACCGGACAATCAGTCACCAAAACAAAAAGACACGACGGGCTCCCGGAAAGGGGGCTTGACTTTTTATGGTACCGGTCCACAAAATGACGGCCATGACAATTGCTTGCTGATGGGCCAAGCCGAAGTGTGACAGCGAGTTCGCCTGAATAGTCACCACGCGCATATGTAACTGCGGGCAAGCCTTTGTCGAGCGTTGCAATGACAGCGGCTCCCCTCAACCGGCAGCTTCTCACCGCTCATGACACGCCAACTTTAGCCTTGCTGAAACCTCCAAAGGCCATTGCCACGTTGGCACCATCCTTTGGGCTCCCAGGCTCGGGATCTTGATCCAGCGAGGCCATCTGAAGCGACCGCAGATCGTGTTGGTAAGAGTTGGGCCAGACGAGAAGCAAGGGGTGGAGTTTGCCAGATAAGCAAGCTTCTTCTTTTTTTTTTTTTTCTTTCTTTTTTTTGCTTTTTGCATCTGAACAGTTGTCATCCGCTAGCGATTGGCGACGGGACCAGATGTCCCACCGGTTGACGAGCCACATGGAACTTCGGGTGCAGAGCCGCGGCTTATTGGCTTACCTCTGCGAACACAACTGCTGTTTTGCTCCGGAAAGGATGCAAAAGGGATGCGCGGCCATCCCATGTAGAGGGGAAATTGTCGGCTGTGCACACGTCCAGGCCCGTGGAGCACGACTGCCCAGAGCGGCATTAACACGACATATCCTGGAAATTCTGAATCAGCGCTGGGCAGCAGATGCAGCAGATGCCACTGAGCTCAGCAGGCATGAGGGGCTCAACAATGGCCGGGGCTGCCCTGGCCCCCATGTCACGACAGGCTAGGACAGCGACAGCCAGACGCCACATATGTCGTACAAATACGGGCTGCGTAGTCGACTAGTGAGAGTTCAGGGAAGCCGATCTTTTAGCCAAAAGAAAGAAAAAGGGAGACTGTGATGAATACGGCCGGTCTTTGTGGTCTTTGTGTATTAGCTGTGAATCCACTCTGTCTCAGCTTAGCCTTTTTGCCGTGCCCATGTTGAGTTCGAGCTCGTCCTAGGCCCGGAAAGCCCGCAGACGTTACGTATGATGGGCATGAGAGATGCTGGTTTACATACTCCTCCATGGGGCTACAGGGAGGAGGCATGTCAAACAAGCGTTGCACAGGCCGACAAAGAGCGGATTTGACCAGGTTATCGCGGCCATGCACACATAATTCCATGGATACCGCCATTGAATTTGTACAAGCGGATCCATCAAATGATGCCCTGATCAGGAAATCTACTATTCGTCAGCTATGTCTGGCATCATATAATTTGACACAATGGATTTACGCCACATATCAAACGTTGTAGCCGGGCTATCAACAACTTGGCTCGAAACAGAAGAAACTGTTACTTTGTTCTCTACGCATGCTAGTTTGCTGCTGCGAAATGAGCAGAAAGATGGTTTAAGCAACACCAATTAATTGTTTTCACAATGGGCAGTGATCGACTTAACACCCTCTCTTTTCGCCTTGTTTCATCCTGGTCAGCTGTTCTTCCGCATAAGAAGCCTCCTGCAGCAGCCAGCCTTATCGACCGAACAGCCGTGTTTGACAGCAATTGGGCAACAAGAGGGGAAAATAGAGGGCAATGCTAGCTCTTCAAAGAAAGTAATAGGGCATGATTCATGTCCCCTGAACGCTGCGGACCGCTTCTGACATTAGCTTTGGTTGCGAATGTATGGAGCCGTGGGCGGAACTGTGGCAGGGGTGTCCCTGTCCTAGCCCCTTTTTGCCGACCCGAGTTGTCGGGACGTTGAACCAGAATGTCGGGATCGTCTTCTTCTCTCTTCCCCTTCTTTTCGCTTTACGGAAGCGGTGAACTTGAAGCTGGGCAACTAGTATTAATACCAACGGTCGTGGTTTGTTTCTCACTACACTCGGGCAACTCACCAGGGTTTATCAACTACTGTTGGCTATGCCAAAAGTTCACGAAGCCCTGCCCGTGATGCGGCCGCTGAAGCCTGCGAACGGACGGAAAATGGAGTTTCATAAGCACACGGAGACGACACCGGGGCCGACCTCCGTGCCTGGATCTGACGGCTGGATTCGTCTTTCCCATTACCAACGAGTAACAATTTAACCGGACTGAAAACGGCACTAAAATACCTCATTGATTACACTGTACTCCAGAATTGCTTCACACAATTTTGGTGCGCAGAGCTCATAACACGATAGATTGCGCTTATGACTCCGACTGCTCCGCCACCCGCGGTCGTATCCTTACCTCTTCCCGTTATAATCTAATCTGGTGCCCATACCTGGATAGAGTCGGTGACTAAACAAAGCTGATGGGCTTTCCCCTGTTGGCCAATAGTGGCCGATGAACTATGGGGTATGGGCTTTTGACAGGAGCGGTGTTGCCCGTCGTGTTTGCCTCTGATCACCCATGTCAACCCATTTTCTGAAGACGCCTGCAGGCAACTAAGCATTATGACATCTGTGCGGAAATGGCATACGCGTTCTGTAAGCTCTTGCGAAACTTTGGAAATCTCCCATGGCCAGGGCAGAATCAGCAAGTGTACCACAGGTCCCCGGGAATGGTAATCGGCGATCGAAATTGATACAAGGATAACAGTGACGATTTGATTCAGTCTCACTTTGGCCATTACAAAGCATACATTGACCGACCCCGTGGTTCCAGGAATAAATACAAATGACGAGGTATCGTGCTGATTGTGCGGGATGTCACCCTTGTCTGATCTGATATCCACTTTCTGCTCTCACTTCCGACATTCAGGTACGAAACACGAGAGAACAAACGCGGCCGCAATTCTCTGACAAGGGCCTCGTGTTTCACACCGTCCCGCAGCAATGGCTACCGCGCGTAATGAAACAACGTGCCCGTATAGCAGCCGCCGGGATGCATCAAATTCACCAAACTCACCTCGGGGCAAAGTGATACAACACGAGAAGAATGCTGACACAGCGGATTCAAAATATTCCAAAGCAGTTCTTATTGCGGACTCCTGGTACTCGTACAGAGCACAATTACGAAAGATATATATGCCAGGAGAAAAGCGCCCCCCATAACCCGTCAGCACCAGACATGCATTTTTGTACAAATTCCAAATTCCAGCCCCCAAAACACCCCTTGGTGATGTAATAAGAAAGCCTGTGCAACAAAACATGGATCATCGCTTTTAGTGCTGACCTACCACGTTTAACACCATGTGAAAACGGGGTTCCTGCTTTTCACAGCTTCGAGACGCTCCACAATGACCTTTCGTTGATGACCCATCTGTCCTTCCGCGGCGGCGTAGCCGAGATCCCCTTCCAAGTCGTCATCATCAGCCCCGTAAGAGATGTCCCTATAGAGCTGCTGAGCTATACTATTGCTGTGCTGCCGCGTTGCAGGGGTGGCATACGAGTACCGCCGCTGATGCTTTTGGTTCTGATTCTGGTTCTGGGGCTGATGGCGCTCGGGCTCGTATATGTTGAGAGCGCGGGACGGGCCTTGGAAACCTCTACTGGGCTGCGACTGAGATTCCATCGTTGGTCTGGTTGGCACAGGAGCTCCAGACGACTCGTCAGGGCCCAGGAAGGGATCATCAGGCGGACTCGCCGTGTCGAATCTACCAGACCGGGGCATTTCAGCGGGTGCTGAGGCAAGGCCAAGAAGATCGTCAACAGGAACGCGGCTGGTCGGGGCAAAGCCAGTAATATCAGCTTCATCAAGCGACTGCCGCTGGGTGGTGCTGCGGCGCATCTCCGAGGAAGTCATCCTCATGGGCACAGCAACAGGCACATCAACGTAATCATCCCATACACAGACCTTTGCCCGGCGAGTCAACTCCAGGGGACCATGATCAGGAGTCTTGAGCGCCTCCACCACATTCCAGGCTTGGCCCTTCATGACGGCAATCTGCTTGGCAAACATGCGCTCCTTGAAGTCTTCGTCCATTTGAAAGACCTTTTTAAGGGCCATTTGTGTCTCGCTCCACCATGCTGTTGATGTGAGAAGCGGTAGGAAGTGGTCTCGTGTCTTTTGCGAGAATGGTCGGCCGATGAGGTCGACAGGAAGGAATAGCCAGCCAAAGGGGAAACTAAAAATTTCACAATCTGTTAGATATGACGCTTCATCACGAGCCCTTGGTATAGATGGAATATCTGCACTTGGGAAACGACTCACCTTCGCCAAGCATCTGGATGCTTCCATGGCCACGAGAGCGAGTTGTCAATGGCGCCGATTGACATATTTGGTTCGGGTTTTCTGCGGGGAGAAGACGCCTTCATCGGCTTCTGGCGCTTGTAGGGATACGATGCTCGGGTAGGTTGAGGTGGCATCTCTGAGGCATCTATTGGTCTAACATTGGCCTCTTCTTCATCTTCCTCCGTAACGGGTTCCATGTTAATTTGGATAGGATCTGACGCCAGCGATACCGTGTTCGTCTCCCAGTCCACTTTGACCATCCAGTTGTCGAGGCCACGATCGGTATTCCTCATGATGTAGTCTAGAATAACGAGTTTCTCCAGTTCTTCTCGGAAAGACTGCTTCAACTTTTCCGTCCATACGAATTTGTTGGGTGCTGGGGATGCGTCTCCTCGTTCATCGCCATGCTGGCCCTCTTCCTCATCACTGGAGGCTGCATCATCGGCGGATGCAGAAGCAGAAGGCCGACAGTTATCGGCCCAGCGCTTCTTCTTTTGTCGATTGGCTTCGTTTGAGCGAAAGCCTGCCCAATACTGATCCGGCCAAGGATTCTCTCGTAGAAAGACATTGGCATCCTTAAACCCCTTGAGGAAGACTTGGAAACTGCCGGGTTTAGCAGGAAGAGGCTTCTTCTTTTTCTGAAAACTTCGCCGGTCCCAATAGGGATAATGGAAAGACTTGGATGACAGCCACACCACATCAGTATATGGAACTAAATGCGTCCGTAGTTGATGATCGAGCACATAGGCTGCCGCCTCGCTAACATATGAGAGATTGGGGATAAGGCTGTCATTTTAAAAGGGGCACCGTCAGTATTTGAAGCAGTGTACCGTGTTTCCGTGGTGAATTAGACTTACCAAGCTCGCCCAAAGAAGCAAGGAAACAAATTGCGATGTATCCATTTGTTCCATTTGGGGTTTCCTGCTGCGTATGGCTCCTCGTCCTTGGGCTTAAACACGCCGACAATCTTTCCATCCGGATTGCGAGCAAAGTAGCTGCCAGAGCTTCCTTGCGAGATCATACTGGGATGAACTTCCTGTCGAATTGCTTGCCGCACGCTTTCGATGACAGCATCGAACTGTGCCTTGGTCATGCTAGTGACCTGCGGCTCGGCGAGAGCCTCGGCAGATATTGGTCGTACGCCCTCCGGGGGCTGAAAGACGGAGTGATGAATCTCTAGCCGCTCTTCCTCTCCTAAGCTATGTCTACCCTTGCGCTTGAACTTGGCCGCAATTTCTTCGGCCCATCGTTCAAGTCGGGCATTGATAGCCTTGATGTCCACGCCACCATTGCTCCCCAGACGGCGACGAAACTTGGGCCTTGAGGGACCAAGCTTGGGGCTGGTAACGCTCGAGCGGTGGCGAGGCTGAGATATAGGAGTATATGGTGGTGCGGATAAGGGTTGGAGAGATGCGGTCGATTCGGCAAGAAGGTCGGTGTCGGAATCGTCGCTGAGATCTGCCTGTGCCAGGCGTTCGTAGCCCGTCGTCCCGGAGCGGTATCCACGCATGGTAAAGCAGCGGATACCTCGAGAAACTGTCTCCTTTTTTCGATGAGATTAAAACGATACGTATAATAAAGCGTGGCCCGTCGATAGGTATGTGCCGTTCTGGAAGCTGTCCTTTCGTCTGTGGCGGTGACAGCGGGATGCTCAGCCTTGCTCCTGATGATGTAGGCTCGGGACTAGAGCGGTGCTGATGTTTCACAAGCTCTTGGTACAAGGGTGGCACAGGAAAAGAGGACCAAGCGAGACACGAGGCAAGAAGAAGACGGACGATTGGCGACGATGCAGGCGCTCCGAGTTGGCTGGAGAAGGGAGAGGCGAGAAGCGAGAAAATGGAGAGACAGTAACGAATCAGTCAGTAGAAGGAGTGCAGGAGAAGCGAAAGACGAGATTATTGCATCACTCAAATGAAGGAATTCCGCACAGATGGAGGGGCAATCAGGCGTGTTGGGGAGAGAAGAGGCCGGAAAGCGGTGCAACAGCGGCGTGTTTGCCGTCTGATGCGATGCTGGGGGGGGGGGGGGGGATGTGAGGGCACGGAGGAGGCCTGTGGTGATGATGGTCCAGTTCAGTGTAGAGTGCACAGCACAGCGTTGACGCACTTGCAATAACAAGCACATGTCATTGCGGCTGAGCCGGTCCTTTCCCTTGTCGTGGATGGCGCGTCGTGTGGAAGCTGCCAGTCTGGCACCTTTCCCAGCTGGTACTAGAGCTGTTTCTGATTATGTAAGTCCGTTCGGGTGTGTCATGGCAGCCTTCAATGTAAGGGGGGCGAACTTTCTTTGTTAGTAGTTGGAAGCCCCTTTACTCATTCACTCTCTTTCACTGGTACAGGCTGACCGGATTACCACCAATATGTGGCTCAAGGTCTTGCATTTGTTGGTGTCAGAATCAGCACTTTGAAGCTGCATCGTCTATTGGGCGCCATATAGCAAAATGTGTGCATGGTGCGCATGTCCTGATGCAAGTGTGTGCGTACTTGGAGCGTCCCTGTCGGGTCGGGCAGCCGTGATATCGGGAGGTGTCCACCATCTACTATTCTAGCTTTGACGGGGGCTTCCTCCTAGGTTCCGGCTCAAGACCTGCCTTAGCCCGCAGTAGCGTTGACAAGACGACCACCGGCACGGAGCACTAGCAACGACAATAGCACGGAGCGGCATCAAGCTGAAACCTCAAGGACGCGGTCATGGAACTGCAGCTCAGCCGCGTCTGCGGTGCGTTGTCATGTGTAGGCATATGACTGGTACGATACCCGGGGAAAAGCTGCAGCAATCACATCGAATGTCTCGGCTGGACTGCCTGGTTGCGGCCTGACCTGTCCAATGCTTGATCCTGTCATCCTACCAGCTCTCAGTTCCTCCCGCATCCAATAGGCCACCAAGGAGCACTGTTGAGCTGGCTTGGCTATGCGGGTGATGTTGGGCAGTGTTCACTCGCCCTTGCATTGAGCTGTGGGGGATGTGGATAGCCACCACAAAGTCAGCTCCCGGATTCGTGAAGCTCACGTTCTACTGGACAGAAAGATACGGCTTTGCCGCTGACCGGTATGAGGGTCCGGATGCTGCAAAGTAAGACATATGACTTTTTTGTGTTCTCTCTAAAGCCGCCTGTACATGATGAAGGGGGTAAAATGTAGCTGTGACGGTGAATGACAGAAAAGGTATACAAGAAAAAAAAAAGGTCGTAAGAGATGAAGAGAGTGTCTCCATCGAGGCAGCCCCATGGTGGTATGACAATTTAGCTCATTCCTCTGCGTTCTAACCAACGATCCATGGTAAAATTCAAAACACATCTGATACTCATCTCTGTTGGTGACATGTGTGTGTAGCCGTTATTACATCGGACCTGCTCTGTCGGCCAGACGGTAGCAGGCCCCTTTTCCTCCCTCCTTACCTTTATTTTCCGAAAATGGGCGACTGTAAGCATCTGTTGCCCGTGAAAGCTGTTGCCCGTAATAGAGTTTTTTTTTTCCCGCCGTATGTTGTGAAATCCCATCACTATGTCCATCTTTGTGATTTTTAGCCATGAGCTGTCGTTCATTGGATAATAGCTGGATGTGCCACCATCTCTAAAACCCCCTCGGCTCGCTGGATAGACTCGCTTGTCTTTGAAACTCCGTCTATGCTTCGATTGTTGCATAGTTCCAACTGCTCTATATCCAATGGATTTGGGCTGGACATTTTCTCGCCAATCCAAGATTCCTCTGTCATGGGGGGTAGCCCAAGGCTGGAGCCAATGGCGCGCGGAAATATGTGCGCTAGGATCAGCCGTATAGAAGGAATGCATGTGCAAATAATGCTTATGTTGACTTCGATGGTCGACCACCAGGCGATGCTCCAGTGGTCCCAGGTTGGGTTCGCCGTGTTGGCGAAGTGGACTAGCGACTGGAATCTGAGGAGGGAAACAATGGTCGCTCTGATGATACAAAGTTAGTATATGGCTTATTTAGGCGGGGGAAAGACTGGTCGCACATCACTCCCGTCATAAACATGATAGCAGCACTTAGCTTCCTTCTCCACTGAGTGTCGAGCTTGTATAACTGGAATAGAGGAATGACTATAAGCCATAGATCCGTTGCAACATTGACAGCTGCGTTTGCCCACCCGAACGAATTCATGTCGATGCAGTGCCCGTGTGAAGAATCGCTAAATTGCTCCCACGTCAAGCTCATTGGTACGCACTGTACGAGGCTTCCAATAACAAAGCTGAGACCAGAAGCGATATTGAATATGATGGTACCCCAAACCACTCTGCGGAAGTTCGTCCCCGGAAACAAGTCAAGATAAAAGAGCGATAAACTGATCTTCACAATGGTCATAATGACCACGTAGAGAACTTCCATGGCTAGGAACCACCGAGCGAAAGAGGCAGCGTCACCTGGAGTTAATGTCCAGATATCTTTCCCCAAACCATGGCTACTCAGTCCTAAAATGTTGAACGCGATGCAAGGAATGCCGATAAATCCTGCTGCCAGCAAGGTCCAATCATCAGGTCCAAAACCCTGCCTGATGCTGAAGAGATATTTGGATATGAAGCGGATACCCGCTATCATAAGAGTTACAGCGCTAAAAGCAAGATTCATCGTCTTGAACTGACCAGATCGGTCCCGCGCTGGGGTACCGCACACCGTTTGTGTGAGATTCATGGTAGCTTTTATCCACTGTAAGCCTTCATTGAACCACGAAGAAGTGCAGAAAGGAGGCCCTGATGTTTATGGGCAAGACAACACACGTACTTAGGCTCTCGGAGAAGTTGCATGATGCCTGAAAGCAGGAGAAACTTTGAGACTGTTGAGCCAAGCTCTTGCATATACATGATAAATCAAGCCCTGAACAGGTAGCAGTGAAGCAATTCAGCTTCAAGTGGTTGGAGCCGAGTTAGCCTTTGCAGCATCAAAGGCGATTTGATTTGGATAGTAAGCATCGGGGTTACTCACAGCACACAGAGGCAGATGAATCGAATCGGGGTGTGGATTGACACGAGAGCTCAGCAAATTGGTGTCATGTTGCTGGCCTGTGCTGATAGGTAGAATTGTGGCCGCGGATACAGCAACGGTGGTCGCTATAATAGCGAGCGATGATCTTCGAATAATCATGGTCTTGTGGCTGCTGAAGTCTATGACGTGAATGAATGAAATGCCATCGAGATCTCAGGGAACACAAGACGAAGAGGGATGCTGCCATCTTCATAATAAGAACCCCAGCTTGAGGCAGCTCCCTTCAGTTTTCTGGGAGAGCAGCCATCTCAATCGCCATCCGATGGGTGCTAACTTCCCCCTTGCTTCCCGTTGCCGCTTTTGAGTGGAGCATCGGCGCTCTACTGGGCTGCAGGGCAAGACTTATGAGCAAGGGGTAAAGGAAACCAGAGACTCCGTACCATTTTTTGACTTTCCAATTACTTGTAGGGTTTTGAACATTGTGATACAATGTATTAAAAGTGAAAAAAATGGCATAGAAGGTGGTGGGGAGGGTGGCATACCCCATCTGTGAGGTCGGCGAATGGAGTACTTTGAAGGGAAAAGCTGTGCTGTTCTTCGCCCCCCCCCGATCATGACTGATCCACAGACCTTAGAAATCAGCTATAAGCCGGTCAAAGGTAAAGCTGTATACACATTGATGGGGCGATACGAGTTTGAGGCGGAACCCTCCTAAAAGAGCCAAAGGAGGACAAGAATCCCTTTTGTAGCGCTCAGCTGATAATATCCGGACTGGTCACTGCTTCAGTTGCTGTTTGGTCGCGAATGACGTTTAACGTAGAATAAGATCATCAGGAAAAAATAAATTCATAAGATTCAGGGCAGAGCAGCAGCAGCAATAGCCAATTGGTCCTGGGTCACCGAGATCCAATTTTCCTTTAGACTGTTCCATGGCCCACGACGACGGGCGAGAAAGCAGGTAATCGGTTGTTCTCCGTATTTTGTAGTAAAGAAAGAATCCATTATGGTCACTGCTATCTGAGACACGGGATTTGCTTCCCTTTCTGCCGGTCAGTGTCTCTCCATGCAGGTGGACCCATGTTGGGAAGACACCAGAGGGTGCTTCTTTCTTTATTTTCTTTTTCTTTTTATTATGTAAGTGTTGCTGATGAATGATGTGATTTTCCAGGCTGGGGGACGCTAAGTTTCGTTTCGTTTCGTTTTTTGGTCAGGGCTTCTCCCTCTTTCCTGGTGCGCGATGTGAATGGCTGTCTGTTGAGACAAGGAGGACGAACTAGGGCGGGAGGCGCCATCGGTCAAGGCTGGCAACCAATTCGAACCGTGTCTCGCCCAAGTCGCTGCTCTGTAAACATAATTTCGCGTCTAGATCAAGGCAGCATTTGCCTTTTATCTCACAAAATCACAATTGTTTTGCGGTACCAGTTTCCAGCGTAGATTTCTTCGAGGAGTTCTGTCCAGTAGAGTCACGGTGTCAGTGTCACACCCGACAGGAGAGGGTGGGGTCTCGGCGCCGTAGGCCCACACAAAATCGGCCGGCTTGAGGCGGTAAGAGTCTTGCGTGGTTGTACAAAGTGCTAGCATTTCATTGTCATTGACATTCAAGCGGCAAGCGATGCAGCAAGGCGTGAAACTGCCCAGAAACTCAATACTCAGCTTGTTTCTTTGAAACGCAAAAAGAGAAAAAAGAAAAGTCCGAATGAGGGGAGGAGATCAGACGAGATAAAAAAAAAAAAAGCACCCCATCGTTGTACCCCTGTTTGATAGGCTGAACTAAGGGAGAGGAAAAAGGAACAAAGGGAACTATACACTCACCTCCCAGTTTGTGACAAATTATGACAGTGCTCTCTATAGATATTCTGTGAATAATTACGCACAGCACAAATCTCGCCGGAAGAATCTTGTGCCATATCATAGCACAATGTTTGGGTAGCCTCAGCTGTCTTTCAGGATCCTATCAGGTTTGTCCACTAGGTCCCGGTTGCCATCGCGATATACGAGAAGTGAGATATTTTATAACGCTAGACACGCCTTTCTTGGCCTCTTTTGGGGGCCTCTGCTGTTGGCGCAATCCCGTAGACATGGTAACTGATCGGCCGTCTTTTCGCACCCCCCTCGGCAGCACTTGAGACCGTGGGTCGGCAAAGCGATCAGATTTGACACAAAATACGTGTTGGGGCGTTATTATGCTGCAGGTTTTATCGAAATCGGACGCTGCAGCGGCTTATCAGTCAATCAGAGCTTTGAATTATGCGACATCGTTCTCAATCACAGACAGCCCCCATCGCGGAGAAAAGTTTGAGCGGCAGCAAAAGATTGCAACTATACTGCAGGAAGCTGCACAGTTTTTGAAGTGAGACAACTGGAACAAGTGAGAAAGTTTAAGCTGTGCATGCTCTGCGAATTCATCACTATGTGCCACACGAGAGGCAAACGGGTACAGTCGAAGTGATATATTAACAAGCTTTGCTGCTTCGCAATTTCCTTAATTCCCGGAAACCCAGCTGACTTTGTTAAAATGAATGCACGCAAGATTCGCTGTATCACCGACGGGGTGTCGAATTTGTCGGACAAGGGACACCTCCGCGTGAACCATGTTAATAACAGTAGCTCATAACAAAGATCAGAATGAAAGTGTGCTTGTTTGCGAATGTGGTGCCGAGAATAGTCGCTGGCCAAGGGCGCTGAATATCTTTCCTCTTGCAGCGATACATAATTAAACATCCTCATCCCATAGATAAATAACGTGACGTTCTCCTAGTGCTTCCTTCAAACACAAGACTAAATCATCGATTGCAGTGAGAAACTTCAAGTAAGATGACACAGCAACACAGTACCGTCGGTAATTCTCATCTCGCACAAGCGTTGTGCTTAGTTCAATCTTATGGTGCTGCGCATAGGATAGGGACTCAAAGCAGGTACGGACAAGAGGCACAGGAAGTCTTTCGGGGAGAGGGGATCCGGTCCGCAGGGCTTGTTCGACGATTGCCAGCACTGCCATGATGTTTCCGATGGCACCATCATCCAGTATTCCAAGAGCAGTGACTAGTCTCTCTTGGAATTCCTTGGGAAGAGTAGTCGACAGATACAAAAGTCTCCCGAGCGCTTGGTTCATGTTTCGACACTGCTCTTGAGTCTGACGCAAAACCGCTTGATCGAAGGGGCCCGCACTGAAGTCCACCTTCAGAAGCGCTAATGAGCCATTCAATGATGAGAGAACCTCTGCAACCTCTAGTGTAAGCTCCTCTATGGCAGTAGCGCCAATGGGGCCGTCCTGGTTTGCCCGACTCCAATGTGATAGCAACAGGGCGTAATAGTCTGACAAGGTACGGACGGTATTTGCCAGAGTCTTACACACATGTCCGGTGGCAGACGGGGGTTTGGGGAAGAGCTGAACAATGGTCGCAGCGAGAAAGCCCAGCAAGACAGTGACCAATCGCTTCCAGAAGGCCTGGTATCCTCTGCCAGGGTTTCCGTACTGGGGTAGATGGACGTTGTCATAGCTGAAACCAATGATCAGGATGAAGGTGACGCCGCACATAGCCGTTGCCTGTGTATAGGCCAGTGGTAAAAATATCCTCAACCACATAGAGATAACGGTGAAAACTGCCACACTGGCGGCCAACCCATACGGGTTACCTGGACCACTGCCAGATCCTATGTACCACGCAACAAGGCCAAAGACTCCTCCAATCACTGTCCCGAGGGCTCTGGAGATGAGGGAAAAGGTAAAATCGGCCATGTAAAGGAGCACGCATGTCTGTGCGGTGATGACAGCCCACAATCCCTTCTCGCGATAGAAGAAGCCAGCTGAGTGAGGAATAGATGCGGGAATGGCAGTGGCAAGTGTGACAACAACCATTCGCATTGCATACATGCCAGCTGGGTTGGTGAGCCAACGATAGGTTCCGGCAATAGCTCTGGCGACTGGGCCTGCCCGGGTGGGAGCCTCGTATCCTCGGATGAGACGGAGCCGCTGGCGCACTTCCTTGGACTGTTCATCGGCCACGTCTGGATCATCTGCACCGCCGTCATCAGAGACTCCGGCAATTGGGATTGTTTTCCTCCCACTAAAAATCCAGTGAAAGGCATAGCGTATGCGGGACGGGAGCCAGATGCGATGCCGGGTTTGTGAAGTCGTCAGCTGAAGAACGTGTTTCAGCATCGTCTCCATCGCCACAGCCACTCCTAGTATCCGCTCTTCCAATACCATGGCAACCATCATCGCTTGCAGAGACTGTGGCTGGAGAGTGTCTGATATCTTCAGCTGGCCGTCTTGGTCAAAGAGATCGGAGTGACAGTCTATAATTGCTTCGGTGGTATTGGTGACGCAGAAATCGCGAGCAGACTGTAACGCTGCCAAGGATGTCTCCATTCGTTGAACCAGCGCATCAAACACTTGCTGAGATGGCTGGCGGATCCACCGACGAGTATTGACGGTATGAACACACTCGACCACGACTGAGATGGACTCTGAACAGGCTTGGCGTACTTGTGCGGTTGTTTCGCGCATAGCTTCTATCATTCGAATGCGAAGATCGCTCTGCTCTGGCGTTCGAAGTGCCTTCATAAGCTCTGCGTATTGCAAAACATGACGTTGGCCAATCTCGTGACTGCCCTTTTCTCCCGTCTGTCCGTCACTAGAGTGTTTATCGTACTGCAAGTCTGCTTTACTTTCCTTTTGCAGAGCTATAATGGTTGTTATGTGGAAATCGATCAGAGATGTGCTGGCTATCATAGTCTGGCGAATACATTCCTTTAGGCCCTTGACGTCGTCTGCATTCCACCGGCCACGGGAAATATCCAGGGGAAGGAAGGCAATTTCTGGTTCCATGGCTTTATAAAGTGCAATCATGCCATCTTTGCTTTGCCTCAGCTGTTCCACTTCCAATTTTTGAGTATTAAACCGTTGTTGTGTCAAGTCAAGAGGAATGTCAAACATGCGAATAAGTTGTTCCATTTTTCGAAGAACCACGTAAGAAGTAGACTGTGGAAAGAATATCAAGCAACACGCTGCGCCAATACCTACTCCAATGGCGCCCGGTTTCACCAATACCTGCCCCAAAAGCGGAGTGAAGGTTGGTAGAAGTGGCCCGGTCAGCAGGAACACATCGACGACGATGTTGCCAAAGAGATGAAGAAGCGTAAGCTTGACGTTGTTTGCTCGTAAACGTGACAAGAAGTAGATGAATGCACAAGACATGACGTAGTATACAACCGTGACGCGTGCATCCAGCATATGACCTTCATATACTAGTATCTTGCTGATCACGGTTGCATTTTGACCAGTGCTTTGTGCCTGAGCGACCGCGGCCTGCTGTAGGGCTTGGAGTTGTGACTGGGTGTCTGAAGCGGGACGGGCAGCTAATGCAGCCTTCATTGTCAAGATTCCCCAGGCCCAACCGAGACACAGACCGACAAGGAGCGATAGAGATCCGAGGAGATAGATGAGGAGGATGCCAGCTGGCGGCGTGACAAAGAGAACTAGGGCAGCAAAAAAAGTAGAAATACCGATACTTTGCAGAGAAGGCTCGATGAATATCAAAAGAGCGGCAACCCAAGCTGCTATGGAACAGCGGAAAAGAGTTTTGAGATCGTTCCCATTGAAGTGGTTGAGCAATGAGGGCAGAGCTCGTTTCTTGGGGGCCTCTTTCTTCTTGGCGCCATTGCCGGCGCCATTGTCGACAGACTCCTCCGCTGACATGTTGTCAGTGTCAACGGGCTGCCTGCAACGATTGATTTTTTTGAATTTTGAATTTTGAATTTTTTTCAAGACTGCAGAGCAATGCCGGTTATAACGTGTTGGGGTTGGAAGATGTAGCCGCAGCTAGCTTGAGCCCAGCAGGGTGCTAATAGCTGAGTCAGAACTCAAAGGGATGTTGAGCCATGCACGGACAACCTGGGCACCTGAGCTCAGAGTTTGTTAGCCAATGTTGATAGATATGGACCCAGTAAGGACGAAAATACAATGCGTTGCAGGTGAGACGGAGTGGTTACGCTTTGGCCGGAAACCCGGCTTGTAGCTGTATGGAGAACGAGGGGTAGAGAGGGAGAACAGCTCGTGTACTATTTCGTACCTGCAGCTGACAGATATTTTTAAGGAAAGGGAAAGGGATGCCGACGCAAGAAGAAAAATAGTCTTCTCATTAGAGCGACTAGGTAGTAGTTGTCTCACCTCAATTTGAGAAATTGGAAGCCGCTAGATCGGGAGAGGATGGTGATTGTAACCTTGACTGCCGAAGCTCTACGTGGTAGCGTAGACTTGGCGACCCTGGTGCCAAGGTGAGAAGAGACGCCAGCGAGTCTTACGAAAGGGCAAGGAACAGTAATCTCTTTAAATTGGTTTTGCATCTCACGCGCCAAGGACCCAAACGCCCGGATGGATCGTAGGATCGGCCATTTCCCCTGTGCGGCCAAGGTGCATGTGGTGAATGGAGAATTGATGTCAGTTTCGGGCGGCTCGGGTCATCCGAAATGGCACCCCAAAGCCAAAGGTGGATAAATATGCGGAGGAGCTTCGTCTGTCCGTATATTCCATGGACCTCGGGATGGCAGCAGAGGACGGCGTTTCCCAGCGCCGAGTGGGTAATGGGCAGGGCTGATCCGCGTACCTAGCGCCGAGCTATGGCATGGCAGGACGGCTAAAGAGCAATTAGCGATCCGATCTGGATGAATTGAATGCCAGCGGGTGCTTGCTTACTACTGTACTCTTGCTACTGCACCTGCGACATCCGAGGGTGATTCATGTGGGTGCATGTTGTGTGCGTGTAGGTTGTGTTCTCATGTCAATACACACAAAGTGCAAATGATCGAGTTGAATGAAGAACAAGATGGTGTGAGAGATTCTCCGCATGAACAATTTTGTGCCTTCTCTGTGCATGATTCATCTGGGCAGACTCGCTCCTTCCATACTTACTTGTACCTTGACCGCCTGGCTGCAAGGGCGCACCTGCCAACGTGCTACTACCTCTGGGTTGGTAGAGGTGGCTAGAAGTACCACTGCTGGCAAGCACCGTGCAGTGGTACATCAGTGTTTGACTCTGATACAATGGCGGGCTTTCAGTGAGGATGGTGCCCAATGAAGCTCACTGGATGCACCTTCGCCCCCAATATTTTTTTTGCTTTTTCCTCCCCTCAACAAGCGAACATCAAATCCAATCTCACATAATGTGCATGATACCTACATAAGGTATGCATTGGCTTGCGACTGCCACGGTTTAAGTACATGCCATGGCACGGATGGCAACTTGTGCCCTTATCATTGGAGAGACGGCCAGCCACCATATGCGTGGTATCGGGTTATGGAGGCCGCATTGAGGCCGCAACCCTCGATTCCGGCCTGTGAAATGCACAAGGGTTGAGATTGAGGAGCATCATATTGGTCCATTCAAGATAACTCGCATATGCAATGAGACAGAGCTGCGAGCGGGGCTATATAAGGAGGGCCGGACGAACACAAGGCTGGAGGCAGACCTGAATCTCTTTCCCATTTCCAAGACACAATACCAAGCCCGTTTATCATTCGATTCTGAAGTGCTGAAACAAACTATTTCTATCGAGGCACCTGCTACGGCATCCGATATAATACTGCCTGCCTGGGTACTCCTGGATCTATCAATCCTTCACAAGTAAGTGGCCAAGTGGTGGTATAGAGACCTCGTGTTAACATCTACATTCAGTGCACAAATGATCAATCCGCGAGCAAGATACATGTAATTAAATTTACATGAATATACAGCTTTCGAAGCCAACCTCAGCAATGACTACTCTCACAGAGTTCACCTGCTTCCCCAAGCTCCCAGCGGAGCTCAGAATGGAGATTTGGAAGCGCGTACCCCAACCAGAACGTATCGTTGGTTGGGTCCCATGTGGAAACTGCAGAAACATCTGTAGACGCAAATCCAAAAGCAGAGAGGAACAAGACGGAAAGCCACTTGCCAGACAACGATGCATGGATTCGAATCATCCCAACTGGCTAGTCAAATATGTTGTTCACCCGCGCAAAGACGCCATATTCGCACCGTTGCATGCTTGCCGCGAGTCTCGAGAGTTTTGGAAAGCTCAATTCTACACGCCTCCTCGGCACATGATTGTCAATGAGGAAGGGTTCGATATCCCAGTCCAATTCAACGTGCCTTTCCTCAGCTATGAGCATGACATCTTCACTATGTTCGGGGCTTGGAGCTCTACCACCATCTTTGACATGGAGAACCCAATGGATGCACAGATTGAGCCGTTCATCGGCCTTGATCGCGCGCGCATAGAGCATGGCGGATATAGCGAGATACTGGATCTCTTCTTTCCCGCATCTACCCTGTTTGAAGTCAACGAGCTCCCTGCCCTCAAGAGGCTATCATTGATTACAATGGGGCCCCAGCCCCAAGAAGATGAGGACCAAGAAGATGAGGTGCTCATGCAGATGCACGCATGCGTGGCAGAACGCTATGATTGCCAGATAATAGACATTGTCAACCCTGAGGTTGGTGAGAATTCCACTATTCTCAACGAATGCCGACCACGCAGGAAGCCGATCCATTGGTATACCAAAGAAAGGCAGTTTGATGATTATTACAACTACTGGAAGGCGTGGCTGTGGCATGTTGTGGAAGGGCAGGCTCATTTCCTCATCAAATCAAACCGGGTTTCGTGGTCGTTGATTGTCAATTTTGCCCTCGCAGAAAATCCTGAATGGAACGGTCCACCTTCTCCGGAAGATTGTCCGCTGTATCCAGATCAATGTAGCGGCCCCACGGGGCACAGAAAATGTGTCATTGGCCACTGGAGGCCGAAGTTTGAACTATCATGCAAGTATCTGTGTGAGGAGAGGTGGGTCAAGTTCTTACGGGATGATCTCGATGTCAAGATTGAAGGGTGGAAACAGCCAATCGACAGGGCGGCAAAAGAGAAGGAGGATGGACGAATTCGAAATTTTATCAATGCGACTTATCCAAATTTTTGGAAATGGTGGCAAGGCGATGTTGAGTAATTATAACAATTTGTAGATAGAGTTTGGGATGCAGGTACTCTTTCCATGGTTTCATTACCATCCTTCTTAGTGGTTTCTTTCTGTTCATTTTTTCTTCTTACATATCCATCTTTTACTCATTTTCTTGAATACAAGATTTTTTTCCCCCTTTAAACAGTATGGCATCATTCATCGGTGATTCGAGAGGTAGTATGGGTCTCCCATACCTCCAGGTACCGGCTTGGCTCATCTATGAGGCTCTGTGACTGACTTTTACCGGTACGATAGCATATGATGTGAGCCTTGGAATATTACTACAGAGCGTATCTCATTGCCTCGTAATCAGGTGGGACCGTCTGAAACATAATGAGCCCATGGACAAATTAGAGACGAGGCAAGGAAAGCCACGTCGCCAATGTTGCTTCAAACTCCTTTCCCCTCACATTTGAAGGCCATACTCGGGCCTAGAGCGTCCTCCCTGCAGTGGTTAGCCGTAGCATTCGTGGAGAGGTCTATCACGGAATGGTGTCATGCCATGCCCCTGCTGCATGTTGCAGCGCAGCCTGGCCACCTGTCACCCACCCACAGGTCGGAGAGATTAAAACGAGCAAGGATTAATGGAAATTTATGCGAAAGGCTGCAGCATGGGAGGTGGCTGGCGTGACCGGTGTGCTGGGGAAAGGCACGACTTGCATCGCGCTAGATGTATGGTGGCTCTCAGCTGAGAAAAAGCAAACAGTTTTTTGGCCTTTCTTTTTGTACAGTTTAATGATGTGGCGAGCATACTCGTACACCATGCCCACTACGAACATGGGCTCTACCACATATTTGTTAGAAGCGGCGTTAGAAGCAGATGTGCCGGTTCTTCTTCCTCCTTCTTCGTTTCCCTCCTCAACTGGCCGCTACTCTGATAGATTATACACAGCCTACCATATCAACACATCACAGTGGCATTCATTTTCTCTCCATCAGGATCATATCCGGCATTAGTTCCACGCACGTTTCACGGGGAATGGTGGTTACTAAAACAACACTCTTGAAAGGCATCTCCCTCTAGGTATCCAGTGAGTATTCTCGATCAAATCTGAATTTAGACACCAACTAACCATGCTTTTGTCAGATTATTTAGAAACCAGCGTTATACATGGAGGCCAAGGCAGACATCGGGCTCGATAAGGTTCCAGTCGAGATCCTTCTCAAGATTGCTGGATGCCTCAAGAGTGAAAAGGATCTTGGGGCTCTTGTTCGCTCGTCCCGCCGGGCATACATAACGCTTAACGGCGTTTTATACGAACGCAATGTGTTTGAAGCCCATCCCAAACATTCCTGTGTTCTTTGGGCGGCTAGGAACGACTCGTTGAACACGATAAAGCTGGCTTATGCCCATGGCGCAGATCTGAACCTCTACGATCCGCGATCTGAGCTGAGAATCACGATTGTGTGGTCCAAAAGAAAGAAAGTGGATGCTAGAAAGATATTCTCGCCGCTCCACGTGTCAGTGATGAAGGGCTATCACCACATCACACAGTATCTCCTTGATCATGGCGCCTCCGTCGACATTCCGTCAGTCGGCCTCTGCAGCTGCCATGCCATGAACTTCAGACCACTGTTCCCCGCATGGTATCCGCTTCACACAGCTCTGGTCCATGCAAAAGAGGGCGAAATATCATCAGAGATGTTGATACGGCACGGCGCGCGCAAGGTGGCCGCAGAATGTCCTGGCCTCAGCTTCCAAACAATCAGCTACCAGCCGAGCCTGGCCAGGCTTGTGGCCGATCTGGGAGGTCTTAGAGAGGGCAATGTAGACGCCTTGGGCTATGCGCCACTTCATCTTGCTTCACTGGATGGAATGGACGATGTGGTTGAAATGATCCTCGAGAACCCCGAAGCAAACATTCATGTAAGAACCCTCGAAGAAAACAGTACTGTTTTGCATTGCGCCGTCAGACAGCGAAACCTCAACACGACAAAGCGGCTTCTAGCAATGCCAGGCATAGAGGTTGAGACTACGGATGCTCATAACAGGAACGTCGTTTACGCCGCAGCAAGGGGTTACAACGATGGGACTGTTGCGTCTATCATTTCCCTCCTCGTCGAGCGCGGTGCCAACATCAACCTACCTGATGAGGCTGGGGTGACTCCTCTCTATGCCGCGGCTTCCAGGATATTGATTTATGACTATCCCAATTTCAAGGCCGTTGAAGCGCTGCTCACTCACGGCGCCGACCCCTTTTTGTATCAAAAGAACGAGCACGGCTGGACCATCTTCCACCAACTGCTTCGGCAGGCTCCTAATTTCGGGGAGGTGGTGAATCCACGACGGGCTGCGCTGAAAAGACTCATTGAGCTGGGGCTTGAATTTGACACTTGCTCCTGTACCACTCAAGATGAATACGGCCTCGACTTTGACAGCGACGCCACGCCGCTGTTCTTTGCTGCCGCACAAGCTCAAGACCCGGAGTGCACCGAGATCTTGCTCAAGGCTGGTGCTAGGCCAAATACGCCGGTGCTGAATCGAGAGAATCCCGAACACATGCAAACTCAGAGCTTTTTGGCCGGTGTATTTCGCCATCTGTGGTGGGAAACGGAGAGTCGCGGGTTTGCTCCTCCCTTAAGTCAAGCTGGCGAGATCGTAGCATTACTTCTCAAGTACGGCGCCAGTTTGGAGGACGTCGATGGCGTAGAGTCTGCCCTGGAGTTTGTGTGCCGGTGTCCAGAGGAGAGAATGGATTACTCCCATCTGGACTTTGTGCTGGAGCACGCCACCCGCGAAAATGTGTCTCCTGAGCACGTCGAGGGGGTTATTAATGGCAATAGGCTTGAATCTAGTATCACGAAGGGTGCGATTGCCGACCATCACCGCATCGTGGCTCACAAGCTGATAAAGTTTGGGGAGCGATTATTTCCGGGAGAGATTTCGACTGAGGAAATTGTGGATGATGCGATGGACGTCGATGCCGATGCCGAAAGTGATGGTGATGATACACGTACTGAATAAGGTATAAAGAAGAAGAGAAATTGATTCGATTATTATCCATACCAGTCTTACCACCAAATTGATACATTGCATCTGGGATAGCCGATGTTGGAAGGGATTGGTAAAAAGTCGCGATGATGTCGTTGATGCGGTAGTTGTTGTTGTTTACTACAGGCATCTACCGCCTACCTTAATTGTAAATGCGGTTCTTTGGAGGGGTAATGAGAACATTCAGACGAAGCAAGTACTGCCACCAGAGATGAAAGATGCGATACAGAAAATCAAATGCAGTTAGGGAATCTCTCCACATCGATGTGTATTCGATATCAATCATTTTCGAGAATAGAGAAGAGATCAATGGAAGCCACAAGATATTAAACAATAGCAGGTACCAATCTATTAGTATCCGTATCCCACTGTATCTATACTTGGAAAAGGCTGACGCATGTCATGTCACATCCAGTTACAGTACCTAGGCTACGATCCACGGCCCACTAGAGCTCAATACCCACTTCGGCCTTGTCATCAAGCCACAGCCTCTCTCTCTCTCTTCTCTCTCTCTCGCTATCAATTAAGCGCTTCTCTCTTTTCTATCCTCGATCTTGGAGCTTCTCCCCCTGCATCTCCCCTACCGCCGTCCCTGCGCCTATACCATTGGAACTCCAAGATTCGCGCACGAAAGCCTTGATCCAACAATCTCCTCCCTCAGGTATCCAATCCTGCCAATTTCACGTGGCGCGCAGATCGTCAACCGGCAAGGAATCCCCTAGCCATCACCAAAAGCCAACCAACCTCTTGCGACCTCTTCTCTCCCCCTTACATTCTCTCTTGAATTCGTATCTTCTCTCTCTCTTCTTATCCTACTATTTTCAGCCATGCTCGTCTCCCTGACGGTCGGCAAAGTTGACGCTGGCGTCACAGTGCTGCTGACCCCAGACAAGCGCTTGGTATGTCTCGCAAGCTGGCCTGTTTTGTTTTGATCTACTTTGCTTTGTTCTTCTCTGCTGTGCTCTCTTTCTTCTATTCTGATATTCTTTCTCGAGCTCCACGTCTGACCGCCGCAATTTCAAAACATATAGATCGAATTCCCCTCCATTCTGCTGCCTCCCAACATCTCCTCCGGTAGTATCGTTGACATCACGGTTGGCCGCAACGTCAGCAAGGAGGCTGCTGCGGAAGACGAGTTCCGTTCCCTCCAAGACCGCATCTTCCAGTCCTTTGGCGCCTCCGAACCCGCCGCTCCCGTCCTGCGCTGCCGCAATGCGACCCAAACCTCTGTCGTCCTGGAATGGGACCCCATCGAGCTCGCTACTGCCGACTTGATGTCCCTAAGCCTGTATCGCAATGGGCAAAAGGCCGGCAACATCCCCCGGCCGCTGGAGATGCATAGCACCAAGATCAGCGGCCTGGCCGTCGACACTGAATACAGCTTCCACCTAGTCCTGCGGACAAGCGCCGGCACGCGAGCAAGCGAGAAAGTGGTTGTGCGAACCCACAAGATGACGGACCTCAGCGGAATCACCATCACAACTGGCATTCTGCCCGCGACGACGAGAGAGAACCTGACACGTGCGGTGGAGCGCATTGGAGCCAAGATTGTCGATGGAGTGCGCATCGACACGACGCACTTCGTCACCACCGAAGGCAGGGGAACGGCGTGGGAAAAGGCCGTCGAAAACAACATCCCCGTGGTGCGGCCCGAATGGGTGACGGCCTGCGAACAGAACGGCCGGATCCTCGGTGTCACCAAATTCTACCTCGATGTCATGAGGCCAGGTCCTCCCAGTGACGACCAGCTACCTCCTCCTCCCGCCAAGGACGTGCCTCCCAAGGACACACCACCGCGAGCGTCACCGCCGGCGCAAGAGTCAGCTTCTGATAAGTCTCGGGACAGCAAATCGTCAGCCACTCCACCGGTCAACGGAAAGAAAGATCATGAAGCAGAAGCAGAATCGTCCAAAGCTGGTGAAAATTCCAACTCCCACGAAGACGAGGACGATGAAGAAGAGGAGGAGGGAGAGTCGTCGGAGCAAAAGACAAAGTCTGATGAGCAGGCGGAGCAAAAAGTACGTCTAGAAGACGTTCAGGAGCAAAAAGTTGCATTGCGGCCTGTCGAGTCCCAAACGGCTATTGTGGAACAAGTCAGCGATGACGACGAGGATGGATCTCGGCCCGCGGACGGGGCGTCGTTCCAGGAGGTTGAGTTGTAAAGTATGCCTTGTTTTGCGGATATATATGTACACCGGGCATATATTTCCATGTTTCATCTACATGCAGGTACTTTGTTATTCATGTTTCACGCGCCGTGCTGTTTTTGAGTGATGCGAATAGAGGGGAGGGGATGAAGAAGAAGAGAAATTCTACAACGAGCTTGTTTCTTATTACAGGGCAAAGGGGAGCTATTGGGGTGGGCGGGAAAAGACAAAAGCATGTCATGCCGTTTACAAAAGAACCATTTTATAAAGACTTTTTAATTTCAATGTTGTCTCTGTGCGCTTATTAACCAAGTCTCATTCGATTCTGTCAAACGGGATGTCTGATTATATTCCCATGAACGAAATCAAGGAGGAATCTCAGTCCCTTTCCAATCCCAACATCGCCCTCTGTCCTTCACGCCCAAACCACACACCACCTCCATGAGCCTCTCAGCCGCATACTCAGTGCTGAATAACTCGTCCTTCGGAACACCACTCCAGAAGTCCTTGCTCAACTCCGTCTTGACCGTGCCGGGATGATACGCCACCGCCATGGCATTGTCGCCCGCCCTAGTCCGCAGCTGTATGTCCAGGCTCTTGGTGATGCTATTAACAGCCGCCTTGCTCGCGCGATACGAAAACCAACCTCCCGCGCGATTATCCGTCGTCGATCCCACTCTCGCCGACATGTTGAGCCAAGTTGCGTGCTGAGGCAGACGCATGACCTCTTCCTCCGCCTCGTCCTCATCCTCGCCTTCATAGTCGTCGTCCTCTTCATCTGCATCTTCATCGTCGTACTCGTATCCCGGCTGCGACATCGCAGTCCCCTTCCTGGGCAGGAAGCCAAAGAAATGCTTCGCCACCAGCAGCTGTCCGACGGCATTGATCCGGAACGACTGCAACGCTGCGTCCGCGTCCACCTGCGCCGGCGACTTCTCCGGATTAAGCAGCACCCCCGGGAGCACGCAGGCGAGATGCAGGTGGTGCGAGTCTTTGGGGAACAGATTCTGGGCCTCTTGGGCGGCAGACGCAATGGTGGATTCATCTGTGACGTCGCAGCGTACGACAAAGAGGCGCTTTGAGAGCTCATCTTGTTGTTTCTCCTGCTGTCCATTGAGCTGCTTTCCATTCAACGAAGACGATAAAGAAGCTGATGAAGAATAAGAGGATGACGGCGTGGAAAACACATCTTCAAGAAGTGTCGCCTTGGCCACTGCCGGATCAGGATGCCGCGTAGTTGCGAGAACCGGGATCGGCGTAGACAAGCGAGCCGTGCGTCGCAGGATGTGGCGGGTGAGGGCATTGCCGATGCCTCTGCTGGAGGGGCAGATGAAGATCCATGGCGTTGAGGGCATTGCGGAGGTCTTGAGTTACAGATATGATGGGTGACGTGTCCTAGGATGTGGGCATTATAGTATATATGAGTGTATCTGATGAATTGATTTTCACGCAGTTGATTATTTGAGATGGGTTGATTGAGATGAGATGAGATGTTGAGAATTTGAGAATCACGGCTTTGGGTTGTTGTGTTGGATGTGGTTCGATGACGCCAACGAATTGACTCTGTCTAGAATCGCCTTGCATTTACTCAACACTCAACATATAGAGGTAAGGTAGCCAAACTTTAAAAACACCAGCCAATCAACTCAGACAAATAAAAAATTAATTCCAGGCGCTATGCCAGATTACAACAGAAACTAAGTAAAACAGAAGAAGAATGTCAAGACTTGACGTGTACGGGTATATCTAAGTAAATACGGCCATGACTTGGTATATCCGTCCCAAAAAACATGTTCGCACTTCATCTTCAAAATCAAGTACAGCATACAGCTACGTGATAATCTCCCCAAAAACGCCTTGAACAAGAAACATCACCTATTCATTTCGCCTCCCCCCTCCTTTTTTAGAACAAAGGAAATCAAAGAGTAAAGGTAACAAGAAAGAATGTTTCTCTCCTGCATTGCACCTACACAGTGTTGTGACGCCAATCATCCGCCGTTCTCTCCGCAATCTGCTCCTGTCTCCGTCTCGCTTCACCGGCCAATTCTCTCATCAGGGGTTCAATGATTCCCAGGCCGCTTACGTCGTCGCCTCTGCTCATCGTGTCGCTGCTTTCGCTGTCATCAGACGCAAGCTTTCCTCCAATGAGTCCTGCCACGATCCGATCTCGGGAAAGGCTGGCTCTCCTTGTGGGTGTCTTGGTTCGTTTAGAACTGCGAGCTTTGCGTTCCGCGCTTGCTGAGCTGACCTCGTCATCTGAAGCCCAGCCTCGACCTTCGCCATCCGCATGTGCAGCTTTGTTGATGCGGTTTGACGTCTTAATGTTGCGGCTCATATCATCCAGGACGGGTACCAGAGCACGCAGCCAAACATCGCCATTGCGTTCCAGTCGGCGTATACGGCGCTCTACATCTCGGAGACGGTTTTCGTGGTACGAGTCATAGAGCCGTAGGATTTGCTTGTCCATCAGGTTCCGTTTGTGCTGTAAATACAGCTCGCTATCCATGTCACGAGAAAGTCGCAGTTGGCTCATATCAGGTGAAGAG
The DNA here is from genome assembly GCF_003025095.1 of Trichoderma harzianum CBS 226.95. Taxonomy (NCBI): domain Eukaryota; kingdom Fungi; phylum Ascomycota; class Sordariomycetes; order Hypocreales; family Hypocreaceae; genus Trichoderma; species Trichoderma harzianum. Next base: position 1,436,240 of record NW_020209249.1, on the reverse strand, counting down.
GAGTGAGAACTTGATGGAGGAGAAGATACCTTCCGACCGTTCTTGTCTTCTGGCAATCCAGGTGAGGGTTGGAGGTCAACCACAACGACAATGGGAATAAGAGTATTCAGGGATGACGTTTGAGGGCGCTGACTCTCTTCCTCTGCGTCTGCATTATTTCGTGATTGCTCCCCGTCTTCGTATTCTTTCTGTTGATCTTCAGACTTTCGTCGCTGCAACTCTTTGAACGCCTTTGCAGCTTCCATGTCTCTCCTCTTCTTGTCTCGAACCTTCTCGCGGCGGCTCTGGATTGAGCCTGCTGTTGATGGGCGAGAAGGGAGCTCCTTGTTAACTGCTAGCATTGATTGGGCAGATACAGCTCTGCGAACGCTACGCTTGGTACTCCTTGAGGATCCATCGGTAGATTCCTCGGTGATCGGAGAGGGAAATCCGATACCTGGTTTGTATTGCTGCTTAGCCCGAGAGTCAGCTTTCCCTGGCGGCTTCGGAAGCGGCTTCTTATTATACCCGTCCCGAACGGTCTCGACGTCTTTGACTACACTCAACAGACCGTCAATGGATGCCGAGTGTGCAGGGTGACGGTGTCTCGGGCCAGTAGGAACAACCATGCTTGAGGGTCTTGCCGGACGCTGCTGGTTGTTTGGCCTGGCCGGGCTCTTGGGAGGTCCCCAGACAACCATTCCTTGCGCGTTGATATGCGGTGGGTCAGTAATCTTTGGAAATATACTGACGTAGCCTGGTGGCTTGTTCTTAGTTTGGTTCCTGGCACTTGGCCCCATAGATCCTTCTGTCGAGTACCCCGTGGATTGACTGCTGGATTTGTGGTGGCTTCCTATAGTGCTTTGTGTATGGCTACTCCTCTCGTCCAAGCTCGATGAAATGGACTGCTGTGACAAAAGGCTGGAACGCTGCGTGGAAGGGGCCTGAGGCAATGGAGGAGCCTCATCGGTCGCAGTGGGGAAAACAGTGACGGTGCCATTTTCCCCGGAATATGTCTGGACGGCAAAGTTTCGTGGAAGAGTTGCATACTCATTCCTTGTTCCCCCAACCCTAGCATCGGTGTTGTTATTCACATTGGCAGGGTTTTGTGTTGTTGAGTCGGAAGCAAAAGGCATGGCCTCGAGAGGGATCGAGATGGCAATGTGCCGGTGTCCTCCAATGGTGACGCCTGACACTGCCGAGTCTGGTAGCTGAATGTTTTGGGGAGGCCTGGGAACCGATTTACTTCTTCGCTTCATGGCCATGAATTTTGACCATTTCGACTCCCGATCCTTGTCGTCTGCGTGACCAAAGGGAACGGACATGTAGCTGCTCGATGGGGGTTCGTGATTCTTCAAGAAATCGGCTAAACTCGTAGTATCATCTCTGCCGTGATGGTTCATTCGATTGCGAGGACGATCTTCTAGACCATCAACACCGCGGCCATTGCCCCTGCCGTGATAAGAGCTTCTCAAATTCTTCAACGCCATGACGGGGTCAATCACGGATGATCTCCTGTCTTTTTTGTCTAACAATTCGATACCAGTGCTATACCGACGGAAAATAACGGGATTCGAAGCAAGTGGTGATGGAGGAGGGTTTTGGTCCCCCACCCAGGGTGTGAGAAATCTTGAACCAACAGATGCCGCCATTGCTTCTTCTCTCGAATAGACTGGGCTAGTGGACAAATATCAGCAGCCAACAGCCGGATTGTACACACACACAGAGCGCTTGTAGAGGTGGCAATGCCCTTGCGTGTTCGAAACCCGCCACTTGCTTTCCAAGTCTCTCCCTGACCAGGAACCGTGATAGGATGTCTGATAGAAAACCTGGTGGCTATGGATTCTTGCAGACTAGGCGTGTAATAGCGTGCATACAAAGCGCATACACCTAGCAGTAGTCTCTTAGGGACCGAATTGTCACTCGTGCGGGCTCTTCCGCCCTCGATAGGGTAGATGTATGTCTCAGTCGTCGGTTGCTGAGGGGTGTGGGAGGATGATGTACTCGTATGCTGAGAGGAGAGATATTGGCTGACAAGGAGTAATAGTCACGGCCGAAAACAAGGCCGGTATTATACAAGGGCAAAGGAAAAAGAAAAGGGAACCAAAAGAGCGAGCGAATGGGAGACCTGGCTCTGTCTGGAATGGAGCGGGCCTTGATATGTCTGTGGATGTATGGAGAAGAGCACTCGAAAAGTGAAAAAAAAAGAAAATACTAAAGGCCAATGATTGGTTCGCATTAGACCAAGGGCGAGGATGAAGAAGACGAGCAGCACACAACTGGCAACTCTGAGCACAAAGAAAGAAGAAAAAGAAAGGAAGAGAGAGAGATGGCGTTGGCCCGTAGCTCGCCAGAGCGGAGGCAATGGAGATGAAGATGATGAAGAACAAAGCCCTGAAGATCACTTTACGGCCGTGATCAAAGCAATGTCTTTAACATGGGTCGTCTCCTTAAAATATCGGGTCACTTTTTGATGAAAGGGCCTTAAGCTTCCCAGCACCCTGGCAGTTGACTTGACGAGCCCCCAGGCCCCCGGCTGATGAGCAGGCAAGGAACCGAGCTATCCAAGGGAACCTCCAATAGACAGCGGGTATCTCCAGAGCCAATTTAGCTCGCAGAGTGGTCCTGTCTTTGGTGGCGCACTCCGCCATCATAGCCCATTGGCCGTCTTGGTCTGGGACATTCAGACTAAACCGCAGTGACGATGTGCTATTGAAAGTGCTTCCTTTTTTGTCGTTTTATTCAGCAGGATAATGGGCGGCGGGGAAGCGGGATGTGAAGCACTTCGCCAAGCAGCCATTTCTCTCTTCTTCCCCCCTCCTCTTTTGCTGAATCGGCTCCCCGTCATTGTCCAACCCTGGCCACTCGCTTGGTTTTGGGGACGGTTGATCGCTTAAACTGAACATGATGCCAGAAAAGTTCTCGCCCAGGTCAACCAGGAGCATTTGTCAACCTTGCTTTCACACGTGTGCTTTGTCTCCGGCTGCCCGTCATCTACCGACTCCCGACTGACTGGCTGAGGAGCAAAGGACGAGCCGAGATGAACCAAGCGCGATGATGACAACGACTGGCGAGGTGCAGGGATCAAGGCTCCAGTTCGCTAATTGCCGTGGAGTCGTATATTATGACAAGGGTTGGTACTGTCTCCTTGCGCTTAGCTTCGTACTATGCTCCACACTCTGTACTGCAGGGAGCGTTCTTCTGCAAGAGGAGAGGAGGCAGACCGCAGAGTTGTACGAATCCAAGTCCGGGATGCAATTGTCCGGCCCATCTTCTCAGCTGAGGTGAAGAGGCTCGCTGCATCGCCTATCCTATCCAGCATCAATGGCTGCGAGCGGGCGGCTGCATTGTGTGAGCTGCGAGTACTATCGTATCCCACTGGTTAGCTCGAGCAACAAGCTTGTACAGTAGGAGTACAGTAGGGTACAGACAGTAGCAGGAATATTTCGTAGTGATCCATGGCGGCAATGCAAGGGACCTGGACCTGCAGGCGAAATTATCCACCCCGGGTACGAAGTGGCTCCTCCAGAGGAAATGTCCGCTCGGCTCTGCTCTGCCCTGGATTTATTATGCTTCCTGTCCAGTTTACATCGTTGTCAAAGCTGACACGAAGCGAACATGTTGCCCGGGGCAAGACCAAAATAGAAGGGTCGAGACAAGTCCAGCACTGCGGCATGAGAAATCAAGAGAAGAAAGAAGAAGATGAATGAATGAATGAAGCCATCGAGAGAGATGGTCTGACTTGATACTAGTCGTAGCCAGGCCCGGCAACCAGCCACTGGCTAGGTTGCGACTTCCATCATGACCAAAAGGTCTCTAATCAGGCGCCACCCGCTGATCTGGCGCCCTTATTTCACACCAGACAATTTCCCCTCTTCATGCTCAGGTCAGGGCGCGGATAGCTTCCAAGCTTCCTCCAAGCTCGCTTTGGAGGCCTGTTTCAGCTCCAGCTTGCAGAGTCAGACACTGTCTCGTCATAATCATGGACAGAAAGTCATGGACAGAGAGTCATGGACAGATTGTGTCTATGAGTATGTCTACCTATCCATCACATCATCCACAGCAACCACGAAATAAAGGAAACAAGGCCGAGACGGTGTCACTCGTGCCAACTCCTCCGTAGGTCAGCCAGAGATCATCCTCCATTCTCTCCAAGCCGTCCAAGTCACCACCAAACACGAGCAGAATTTCGTATCTCTTAGCGCTTTGTGCAAAAGCAAGCCAGCGCCGGCTCCGCAAACTCATCTCCCATATTAACCACTGCTGATCCCCATGGGCTTCTCCACCGAGACTCGGCAATCGATTTGCTTTGGCAGCAGCCTCTCGGCGACCCTAAAAATCCTGGGCCCGACACTAGACATCTAGCTGACCAAAACTGGCTTGCCTGGCGTCGGTGACCAGGACGCAAAGCAAGGTCCACCAACTGATGTGGTGAGCGGACAAGTACCTAACCAACTAACCTGGCCAAGTGTCTTCCAGCTCCCGGGTTGGAGATAGTATTGTCAAGTATTATCTCATGAAAGCTCTCGCACCAAGACGCCCGGAAACTGCTCTACTGTACATATTCGTGACTGTCTTGATCGAGTGCGGATTCCCAGCCCAAGCCATGTGTTTCATCATTCTCGACAGCATCCCTCCTTTTGTAATCTCTGTATAGTAGTGTTACGTAGATGAACGAAACCCAGGGAAATTAATAAAATAAATACGCCACGGACTTCTCTTGAATGGCTCCAAACACCATTTCCTCACTCTGAATATCATTGATCATCATCAAGCACAGCTGTTTCCAAAATAAACATAGCCATACATCTTCCGTAATTAATGAGAAAGAGATAGCTCTGTCCGCATCATGTGAACCAAGCCTAAACTCCAAGGATAAAAATCCCCATGCCATCATGTCACCAATCCCGCCCAAATCCTGTCTAATTACTATTAAAAGTGAAAGTATATGTCTCGCCCAGTTTTAATCCATTAGAGTAGTATATCGTGACCGTAAATACCTCGTGCTTCATCTGCATTGTCACTCGTCCCTCTTTGCAATCCGGTCCTTTGAACCCCTTCCTCCTTTATTCTTCTTCATCGTGAACCTTCTATATAATAAAGATGAAGTATCAAGAGAATAGATGCGAATATCTCGATGGTAAAAGTTGATAAGACTATTATCGAAAACCCGGTGATTCGGTATCAAATTGTAGAAAGATGGCGGTCTGGACGCTCGTTCAGTCTGTCAGTTGACGGGTAATGCAAAGCGGCAGCTTCCCATCTCTCTCCTATTTTATGATTGCCCGTTCATATTCCGCAATCTCACTATGGCTGTGTATTAGTAAACATCAAAATCTATTTGGAAGGGTGCTTCTTACAACTGACAGACAGATACGGCCACCATCCGGTATCTTTTCCATTACGCGGTCCTTCTCTCCCCAAGCAAGGAGACCAATAACAAACCAGGGAAAGCATTAACAAGCAATTTATAGTAGAAAATTTAGGAAATAGTGCGACCCAAGAGGGTCCCGGCAAATGCGGACACCATTCTTCTGGTCATGCTGTTGTTTGTGATGAACCTACTGTCCACCTAGCAAGATGATTTTAACGCCTAGCAATGCCCGTTCTACAAGCTCCTGCCATCTACTAAAAAGAAAAATTGTTCAAGAAAGAAAAGAGAAGAGAATCAAGGAGAAGGCGATACTAATCATCTCTTTTTAGGGAGAAATGGGTTTGGTTTCTTCTTCTTCCGTGGACCCTGCGGTATTTGTGGATTCGCCTGCTCGTCACCATCAGTAAAGTCAAAATATACAAAACATAATCAACCATTACTCACACTGCTACTCGCCGCTGCAGGACCAGTCGGCGGCGCCGGCCTTGGCATCGCTGGAGCATCAGGGTTGATAACCGGCGGAGGCCGTTCCGGGGGCACCATCCCAAGTAACGACATCGCAGAAGGATCAGTTGGGGCTCGAATGGGCCTGGGTCTCTGGCTAAATTTACCCATAAGACCACCGCTCGGCCGCGAATTATCATTTGCAATCTACGCCTCTGTTAATGCACTTCTTGGACATATTTGCATACGTAAACCTCTACTTACCCTCTTCGTTACTGTCTGGCCGGACTCGGGAGAGTCCAGTGGTCGCTTTTTCGCTTCCATACCGCCTGATGTGTGGATAATTGGAGGTCCGTTTGAGCGCGGCGTGACGGCATCTAACCCAGACGATGTTGCTGCACCCGGATTTCCGTTATTAGTAGCGCCGGCCGGTGTACCGGTAGGCTCCTTACGGGCCGTCTCCCTCATGACAACATCCATCTGCTGAGGGGGTTGTTGTGGGGGGTTTGTCGGTGTTGAAATACCAGAGCTTCGACCAGATGATGGCGTATATGCGTCAAGCCTCGCTTTTTCAAGTGGGCGCCGGAACATGGAGAGAATGTCGCCCTTTGTATATCGGTCTCGATCTTGGGCGTCGACGATCAATTTGCGCCAGAACTCTCCCTGAACAAGAGCTCGCGAGTCACCCAGAATCCACAACGACGACTTTGCTCGCGTCAGACCAACATTCATACGGCGAATATCCGTCATGAAACCAATACCGCCCGTGGAACTAGCTCGGACACAAGAGAAAATGATGATCTCGCACTCTCGTCCCTGGAAAGCATCCGTTGTGTTGAACTCAATGATGTTGGTGATATTTTCACCATACCGGGCCTGGAATCGAGACCGCAACTCGTATAGCTGCGCCTTGTAAGGCGTAATGATGCCAATCTTTCGCGTCAAGTCACACTCATGGTAGTCCCTGCTGAATCTTTCGTACATTTGTAGCGCCACTTCAAGCTCTCTTGTATTGACAAGAGATTGGCCCTTTCTACCTTTTTCTTGAACACCCTCGACATCGAAAAATCGGTAGGGAGCAAAGAGGGCATCTTTATGCCATGGTGCCTGACGAAGCTGCATCATATCTTGGCCGTCCTGCAGTTGGGATTCGTAGAATTCCCTGCTGGGGAATGAGCTAATCTCGGGGTGCATTCGGTACTGCATATCAAGCAGGTGAATCGACTTTGGATGGTTTTGCTGCATTCGGACAAACAAGCTCTGATCGTAGCCAAACCGCGCCGCAGACTGCGACAGGACTGTGGGGGGCAATTGCTTGGGATCTCCGACCAGAATACACTTGCAGCATCCGTATTTCAATGGAATCAAGGCGCTCAGCTCCACGCACTGAGCTGCCTCATCGATGATGACTGTCTCGAATTCCACATCCAAGTTTCGGAACATTTCGTGTCCACTTCCGCTGAGAGTCGCGCACAGAACGTGAGCAGAATTGAGAATCTCCTGCTGGATCTGCCGACGACGCAGTTCCATCTCGCGGGCTATCGAGTTGCCGCTGTCTTTATTGGCATCGATTTGTTTTCCGATTTGCATTTGCTTTCGCTTCAGCTCATCAAACTGCCTTGACAGAGAGTTGTACAATGATCGGTCATCCTGGGTGCGAGACTCGTCCAATCTTGGCCTGAGCTGCGCTATTTGCTCCTTCAGCTCGGCGGCCTCTTCGTGTAGCTTGTCTCTGTCCGCCTTTGCCTTGTCCTTGGTTGTATCCCCTTCGAGACGGGCCTTCACCAACTCATCTAGGGTAACGTCTTTGACTGCGGCGTTAATAGCTTCGCTTCTGCCTAGACGAAGGACATTGATGTTTCGCGTTTTGCCGTTCACTGTCTTGATGCCATTCTTCAATCGGAGCACCAATTCATCTACAGCGGCGTTACTGGGCGCGCAAACGAGGAGCTTCTTTGGCCGGGCCTGGTTGCCTGCAGGGATACCAGTAGGTCTCATTGGAACCCCGAGAGGAACTCCTGTTGCAGCGAGAGGAGCTTGCGCAAGCTGGTCAGACAGCAGAGAGCCGACCATTGCTACGATGGTCTTGGTCTTTCCTGTACCGGGGGGACTATAATTTCAGGGAAGAAAACAGAGTCAGCGCATGCTAAGAAAAAAAAGAAAAGACAAAAGAGAAGAGAGGGGGAAGAAAACATAGGAATCAAGTGAAGTGGAATGTCCATGTCCTTACCCTTGGATCAAGGTGAACCCATCATTCTCTTGTGCACCAAGTACAGCGAGGGCTTGACCTCGGTTCAAAGCCCAATTGCCCATGTAATTGGATACGCGTTCTTCTCCATAGCGCAGAATTGGTGATGGCTCTGCCTTCAAGATCTCGTCCATAAGATCATAATACTGCAGACTCTCCAGGGCGGCATACTCTCTCTCTATGGTCGCCATGTTGGTGATTTTTACACCATATACGGTGGCGCCAGGGGTCAGGAGGGGCGAGAGAGGATTACTACGAGAAGCTACGCGATACGTCACCTCGACGGTGTCTTTTTTATAAGTGATACGATGGACTCGGGCCAGGCAATGCTTTGCAGTTTCATCCACCAGGGGATTCTCTGCCTCAGATACAAGGAGGATATCGCCCTCAAAGACACCACGATCCCGCTGCGGGGCTACGGGCATTGTAAACGTCACTTCCAGGTAGCTGTCGACGCTTGCGCGGCTGGCAATCTTCATGCCAAACGACTGGGCGGTAATTTCATCCTTTGACGTGACAAAGGAGCGCCAGGCCTCCGATGCAAGCAACGGGAAGAAGGTCTCTTGATATGATCTCGGGTCAACATACTTGGTGGCAACCTCGGAGGCCTTGGGCCCGTTTGGAGGGTCGTTACCACCGTGGAATATGTCCCAGGCGAGAATGGTATTGTGAAGTCGATCCATTGGAGGGATGAGCCGGGCTCTCATCTCTTTGACGGAGCGCTGCTGTCTGGTCTTCTTAACTGGCTGTCGCAACTTATCTTGCAGGGCCTGTCGGCGCCGCTTCTCAGCGTCGGTTAGGGATTTCGCTCCTCCCGTGCTCAACGCAGCAAGCTGATTGTCGGCATCCGAGTCGTCGCTATCGGCCTCGGACTCTTCGTCAGAACTGTTGACCATGATATCACTTCTCGAATGATCCTTGCCGATAAGACCAAGGCCAGCAATGCCAGAGCCTTCGCCTTTGACAAACTCCCCGCGGAGCGCCCTGGCCCGCGCAATGGCCTCGGCATCTCGCTTCGCCTTTTCCAGCTTTTCTCTCTGCCTACTTTCCTTCAGGGCACTGATTGCCTTTTGATCAGGTATTTTGGCAGCCTTTGCTCTGGCCTGACGGGCCTCGATTTGTTTGAGCAGTGGGTTTTCGACTGATCTGCTGAAATCCAACACATCGTCTCGGTTAGAACGACCAAGCTTGGATATAGTTGTAGCTGAGGATGAGGCAGTTGCAGGCGCTGATTTTGACCAGGCATCAAGTTTACTCTGTTTCTTAGACTTGTCCTTGAGTGCCTGTTCTTGGCGTTGCTGTGCACTTGTTGCTTGTTGGTAGATTTGCACTTCTTCATCGGTTTGTCCTAGCGCTTGGAGAAGTTCTGCGCGTTGTTGGTCGGTCAGGTTTGTGGATCGTACGTATTTTCCGGGAGTGGCTGTTGGCAGACAAGCATCTGTGATGAGTTTACGAGAGTTGGGGTTGATCTCGAGGCCATTTTCTTGAAGTCGTTTGAGAATTTTGCAAAGAACACGAACTGTAACATCGACGAGCCAGCGATCCTTGAGCCGAATCATGTTCTCCATTCCACGAAAGTTGTCTTTTGCTGGGGCTAGGATCCTGATCATCATGTCCTTCTCACTCCGACCAAGCGCCGTCGCAGAGGTGAGGAGGCCATCTTCAGCGATGAGACCTTCGGCAAGCTCCATAATCTCTCGGCAGAATTCCGTCATGATGGCATTCGGGATGTAAAAAGACCACGTCTCAATGTTGAGGCAAGCCTTGGAGACAAAGCGCCACTGCTCATTCCACCAGCGCAGGACGGTGGCGGCCGATTTGGAGTCGAGAGTTCTGACTCGAAGGACTCCCGAAGAAGGGTCTGCGAGGCCTCTGAGAACATCTCTACTCATATTGAGTAGAGGTTTGATTGGGCCCCATGGAAAGGGGGGTCGAAGGACACGTTCCAGGGACCAGACAATGGATGCAAGCGTCTGATCTGGATGGTGCTGCGTCATCTGCTCCAGTGCGCCGCTTCGAGAAAGTTCCCCGGTCCAGCTCTTCAAAACTTCCGCAGAAGCCTCTGCGAGATCCGAGTTTTCATGTACGGACAAGGCAGTGGTGACTTGAAAGGGGAGCCGATCAGCATACAAATCATTCAAATCTGTGACATCAAGCTCGGAGATGCGGCCGAGTATTCTAGCAAGCACATCTGCTGTGTCGCCCAGCGCCTGGTTGAACGCTTTGCCAGAGTCGTCGAGCTTGTTCTCGTTCTTCCGCGGCCTGATCTGTTCCACCGCAATGAGGGGCGCTAACGAGACAAAAATATCCTTTGCGACGGCCACTTGTTCAGGTGATGTATCAAACATCTCCAAAACCCCTTCCCAGAACGCTTTAGAGTTCCTTGTGATGGCTGTTTGGAGCTGCTTGGTGGCGTGGATAGCTTGGTATTCCTCAGAGAGCAGTTTCATGTCCAGCTTCATGGCAGAGCTCATGACTTCTTTGGCAGCGTCGGCAACCTTGAACGTAGTCCAGCCTTCAATCTCTCCATTTCGACCGGGTGACTTCATATTTGCCAGAATCAGGCTGAGATGCTTGACAACAAGACTCGACGCAGCACTGGCGTAAAGATGCGTGCTTCCCGACGTAATGAGTATTTCTGGATCGAGAAACGACTTCATGGTGAAAGTCAGCGCATCAAATCCAGCGCGAACGCAGGCGGCCTGGCCAGGTTCGCCGATGCTAGAGTCTTTTGCTAGTGTTTCAAAGAGAGTGTGCATCAACACCTCGCAGGCATCATATCTCCGATCGCGGCTGAGGGACTGAAGCCAAGGCTGGATCCATGAGGTGGGAAACGGTGTAAACTGAGACGCAAGGTCAACAACAGACCAGCAATCCTCTAGAGACTGTCGCAGAAGAGTCTTGTAGACGGGGCTGCCGAATAGCAGATCGGCAATCACATTTGGACGCGCGTCACCAACGACGTCCCAAAAAGCCTTTGGTGACTTCTTCAACAAGCCGCAAAGAACCTTGATAGTGACCACAAGTACACCTTCGGACCGACAAAACTGAATATGTCGAAATAGCAAGTCGTATATGTTGAAGCTCCCTGATGGAATTTCGAGGCTGCGGAGGCGGCTCAAAATGATTGCGTCATTGAGTGTCCTAAGGATACCTTCGAAGCCTTGCCAGAAGCGTTCAATCTCGAGATAAATTTCGCTGGTAGCCTGAGAAAGATCCTTCTTGCTAATGTCGTCTATTGAACTGACGAGGCCATCGTTAACGGCCCAGTCGAACTGCTCCTCCGTCATGCCGCCACTGTCAATGTTTTTCCAGTTCTCTGCTGCCCATCTTCGGCGGTCTTCGTTCTTCTGGTCAAACAAGAAGTAGGTCATTCCTGGTAGCGGGTCTTTGGTTCCCAGCTTGAGGTACGTCTTTCCCTGCAGGCGCATGAAGACATATTGGAAGACGGCTCGTTGCTCTGCGTTAGCCAAGTAGGCCACGCAACATAGCGCCTCGTAAACGGCGAGATGGACCTCGGTGAGGTGCTCGCCAAATTGTGATTTTTTGAAGACGGCTCCAGACTCTTCAATCTTTTCTATGAATTGCTTCGCCCAGGTCAAGTTGTGGTCGATTCGATTGACGTCGAGGTTGACTAGCAAATCACGGATCTGCGCAACAGCTTCTTCGTTCCATCGCCTAAACGGTGCATGTTAGCGACTGCACACATATCACGGTGTAGATGTGGGTGTAACTCACTCTGAAAACATTTGCAAATGATACTTGCGCTTCATGTGCCAGTTAAGGACACATTCGGGGCAATATTTGAGACAGTTCTCAAGCCTTCCGGTAAAATCTTCCAGCCATTTGCCAGCCTCCTGTTTATCGAAGCCGAATATCAAACTATTCCAGTAGGTGACCTCGATCCGCTTCTTGCTCTGTTCAATGCGACTTTGCTTCTCTTCGCTCGAAATCCTGGAGTCGGGATCATCGAGAGTCTTGTAGTTTTCGTCATCATCATCGTTGATTCGTGGGCAGAGGAGATGGCACTCTGCAGGGATCTGTTGGAATTCTTCGTACCATTTCCCCAGTACCTCGTTGATATCTGCCATTATATCGGACTACCTAGCTAGGCAGAAGCCCATCGCTAGAAGTTTCATCAAACAAGGGAAAGGAAATGCGGCTTGGGTATGGCTCTTTGCTTCCCGCTAGAGGTTGGCACCTGAAGAAGTGAAGATGTGTGGAGATGTATAGATGGGAAGAAAGAAGGAAAGGAAACGCGCGCCGTTTGCACAAAAAGCACAAAAATATGCGAGAAGATGAAGTGAGAAGAAGAGATGGAAAGTAGAGAGATGGAAAAGCAAAGCAAGATCGCGAACAAAGGACAAAGAAAATGTGGAGTCAATTGGGAAAAAAGGGTACAAGCGCGAGTGGTGCAGAGGTGTGGTACATGCCCCTCGCGCACCCCCCAGTGACGACAGAGAGGCAGCGCAGGTACCTTTCGTAGTCAACAAGGCCTTGTGAGAACCCCAGTGAGAAGGGTTTTAATTTTCTTGAGGCAACTCGATGATGGGAATCATTTGTGTTGAGGACAATGAGGTAGGATGCAGAAGGGCAGAAGTTATAGCGCATGTGACTTTTAAGCTTAGAGGTGCCTTATCGCTCTCCGTTATCTCAATACCATCAATTCGCTGAAAAGGCAACCTTGAAGGTACCTGCAACGGTGCTGACGGCGGTACCTTGCTTTCTCCAACGCGCGACTTGCCCGCAGTGATGTGCGTCTACAGGCTTGCGGGCACTTGCCGGGATTTAAATGGCGATTTGCTCAATGAAGAAGCGGCATCCATGTGTAACGAAAAATTATGCTGCCGAATCGATGAAGAAATCGGCAGCCCAAGATGAGGCTCACAGCGGACGTTCTTACAATGGGTAGGTAGGGAAAGGACTGTAAAGAGCAGGAAAGAATATGATTGTTTCTGTTTCCTGTTTAAATTGAGTTCTCTAATTTGCCATGACCACCGCCGTGAAAACGCAAGAAGCACCTTACCTAACTGTATTTTCCCGCTGTACTACTGTAGATATTCGACAGGCAAAGGCTCTATGCGAGCGATGATGTTCCCTTCTGCGAGCACCTGCAGCTACCCTGCACGTCAACGATTGGCCAGATATGGACCAGCTTCTCACCACATCAGTGAATGCAGTGTAATGCCCATGGATACTGGCCATCTCTTATTGTTGCATTTCCGTATGAATTTCATTTGCTGATGTTTGCTGCATAGCTTATGTGGTCTTTGTTAGTTGCCTACAGAAGAGTAAAGTCGAATGAAATACAGACGGTTGGCGGCATAAGTGTAGAAAACCTTGGCACTCCCCCTCTGATAGCCAGTCCCCCTGACAACAAGCTCACTTTTGTGCCCCTTTGCTTCAGATGCTCTTCACTTTGGTATCACAATTCTGAATATCTCAATTTTTGCTCGCTATGATTGGATAATTCGATAATTCCTGTGCAACGCAGCCTATCATTCACCGTGCAATTGCCCCCCGACCTCGCCCCCATGCCCAACTTCAAGTTGCTCTTCTTCGCACGATAATATGATCATCTTTCTTCCCTCCTTCAACCTCAACTTTTGTTATTTTGGCCGATATATGGAACTGCAATCGATATAATCTTCTCATCTTTCTTCGCGAAATGTCACCTCGGATAGTGATCGATTCCATTAGCGATGAGGAAGTACAATTTTTGACATCAAGGATTGCCGCCTCCGAAGATAGGCAAAGAGTCACATCCACAGTCACACTTGGCCGCGCAAGCGATGAAGACGAAGGAGATGTGCAAGAGCTGGTGGAATTGTTTGAGGAAGAAGTCATTGACCTCACCGGACATGAATTGGAGCATGGCCCCCATGGTCAGCTTCACGAAGGCGAATTGCCCATAGAAAAGTACCGCGATCCTCGTTCGGGAGCCCAATTCTCTCGTGGAGACTTGATACAGGTTCGAAACGTTGAGCTTGGGACGTACGAAATCGAGTTTGTTCAGATTCGGATCATCGCACGGGATCGCCATGGGCACTACAAGATACGCGGGTTACCCTTTGTGCGGACGAGGATGCTACGAGGAAAGCTGCTAAGAAAGGTCAACGAGATATGTATGCTACTTCACATTCAGAGACGAGACAACGGAGAAGAGCTTCCTGCAGTTCTCGTTGATGTTATCCCCACCTCGATTGTCAAGAGAAGAGAACTTGTCATTACCAACGCAGTCTACCCAGAACATTGCTACAATGCGACTAGTCTTGGTTTCAATGTTGGAGACGAACAAATGCAACAACGTCGAGCTGAAATTCATGGCTATCTTGTCTGCCGCTGGAAATTCACGATTTACTTTACCATGCAACACCAAAGTCGTGCTACGAGGCCAGAAGAAGAAGTTCTCGAGCGTGTCCAGCTAGACGACGTACCGAGTTCAAGATATCGTGTATCGGACGAGAGACTTTGCAATCAGTGGCGGGGTGGACGCACCAAGGGAGGCTCGTGGCCCCCGAGAGGGTCAGGAATCATTGATCTCGATTCGCGGCTAAATACGACTCGCTCCTCCAGCAATAGACGAAAAGAACAAAAGTATACATTTTTCGACTCCTTTTCTGGGGCGGGGGGTGTATCTCGCGGCGCTCAAAGCTCCGGTTTCAAAGTTCAGTACGCCGTGGATAAGTGGGACGGTGTTTAGCAAACATATCAGACCAACTTTCGCGACACGGAGCTATTCAAGATGTCTATTGACGAGTTTATTCGGGATACGAGAGACCGGTTGATGAGGGTTGACGTGTTACATTTGTCTCCGCCCTGTCAATATTTCTCGCCAGCACATACGCGCGAATCTGTCCATGATGAAACCAACATTTTCGCCCTCTTTGGGTGCCGCGAATTGATCAACAAGCTACGGCCACGTCTGGTCACGCTCGAGCAGACGTTTGGCATAACACATGAACGACATCACCAGTATCTGAGAGGCTTGATCGGAGACTACACTCAACTTGGCTACTCGGTTCGGTGGAAAGTGGTCAGACTCTGCACCTGGGGTTTAGCACAAGATAGAAAGCGCCTCATTATTCTTGCAGCTGCCCCAGGGGAAAAATTACCCCCTTTTCCCAAGCCTACCCATTCCGAGAATGGGACTGGCGGCTTGCAGCCGTTTACAACTATTCGGAAAGCAATTGGCTCCATCCGCGTTGGTGACGATCTACACAATCTCGACACTGTCAAGTATTATCGGCCACGTCGGGCGCCGCTTGATCCTAATCGGCTGGCAGGCACCATCACAACAGGAGGCAGCGAAGTATACTACCCGGACGGTACACGAGATTTTACTCTCCGCGAATATGCCTGCATTCAGGGATTCCCAAAGTGCCACAAGTTCATCGGGACGAAAACAAGCATAAGGAGACAAATCGGCAATGCGTTTCCCTCCAATACCATACGTGTGCTGTACCGACATCTGGAAGATTGGCTTCTGCAGCAAGATAGAATGACACGATATCAACCGATAACCGATGAAGTCCTCATTGTCGACAACTCTGACAACGACAACTCTGACAACGACAACTCTGATGAATATTTGCGCTGGCACACATCGCCGGGGGTACCTTCGTCTCCCGAGATGGATGAAGATGTTATGGAAATTGACTGCCCGCAAGAAAGGTTTCGGAATAATCTCCACAGAGGCAGCTCCTTTGTTGACCTCACATGAGTTGGGGATACAGTGGCCAAGGTGTTGCTCTCACATGATAATACATCATTTTCTGCGGTTTGTGATCGCGGCATTTTGGCTTGGGAGTCTAGAGGAGCCGTGAAAATGTCTTGATCATCTTCGGCTTTTCGGCAAGTAGAGCTGAGAAGCGAGGCCCAAATGATTTTTGGCTTTATATCTGTTGCTTCTACTTTTGGAAGAGAGTATTAGGTAGAGAGAAATTGTGTGACATAAACATGGAAGTGAGCAAGGCTTAGCTCGTCTTTGGGAGAGTAAACGCATGATGCCAGCCGTACTCCTATTGAGGGCTGATTCATGCTACTTTATATAGGTATTCATAATGGTAATACGCCTTGCACTGACTCACTGAACCGCATATAATGCCACTTGGTTTGTAATGTTTTGCAGCAAGTGACCTATAATCCCCATGACCGCCACTGCCTCTCGCCTGCTATCATTTCGCATCTAGGCAGGCACCTGGCGACTTCTGCCAACTGACCGCCAGCAGCTCAAGCACTGAATCACGCAACCTGCAGTCGCCTATGCCTATCAATGCCTATGTCTAACTTTACGCGTTTGTTCATCCAATGTTTTTGCCTTTTTTCTCAAAAAGTCAGCTGACCTAGAAGGGCTGCAGGCAACTACTTCAACCCTCCTCGCCTCCCTCCCACATCTTCCTCCTCCTTTCCTTGCCAACTCCCCGCCTTTCTTCTCTCTCTTCCAAAGATCCGCCCGCAGACCCTTGATTTCGACCTCTATTTCTTTCTTTCTCCGCTTGTTTGCATCTCCAAGCAACATACATGTGCCTCTTTGTTTACACCGCATTGTATATCAGACTGTTGATACGTCTCGTCCTGCACATCTTCGTTCACCCGCCCACTAAGAAGAAACTCCACGCTTGGGGTGTCGTCTTGTTCCGCGAATCCTGACCGTCAACGGTTGTTTTCTGTACTGGGATTCTTTTGCAACCTATCTCTATTCGACACTGTGATTTCAGGAGCTCCTGTCTTCATCCCATTCATTCTATTCTCCTCCTTGGCCAGTTTGAACTCGACAGTTCCATCAATCATTTGCCGCAACTCTCTACATCCAGCCCGAGATGACCATCAAACCTGGAGTCGAAGCCGTTATGGGCCCTACCATGGTATACAGCCATAGTCCCCCAAAACTTTGATCGCTATGCTGACGTGAAGGCCATGTTGGCTACAGATGAAACGGCCCATTATCAAGTTTCCGACCCAAGAAGAGTTTGTACATCGGTTAGAACGAGGCACCATGATCGAGATGGAGAATGAGATGTCCCAGCTCAAGAAACTCAACGAGCGCAGCGACACATACGCGGCATGGGTCATCGGACCCATCCCTGGGTGTCAGACATCATTCACGACGTCTTGGTTGCTTCTGGCTAGAAATCCATCTTCCTCTCTGAGTACTGGTTTTCCGACCATAACAGATAGATTCTCTATCGACATGGAAGCAAGTATCCAGCTGCCTCAGGGCTTGTTCGTCCTCTGGCATCTGCCAGCGACGCGAATCCAGAACCCATACGAAGATGTCGCTAGCTTGGATGGAAGCGCCATAAAAAAGCTCGCAGCGTTCAAAGTGGATGTTCCACGGTGTCAGAGGACTGAGAATGGAGAGCAGATAGAGGTTAACCTGATGGCGCACCTCCAAGTCTCTGGTGCGTTGGATGATTTCTCTGGTATAGTGTTGGACGAGACCAACCAGAAAAACATATACATCCGGTGGGAGATTTCGAGCAAGACTTTTGAAGCTGAGCTTGATGCATTGGACTTCTTTGTTGCGCCAAAGAGATCTGAGAAGAGAGCGCCGTGCTACCGTGCCAGACTTGCCTTTGAAATGCTACAACATTTCAAAGCAGAGGGCGCGGAAATGGTTGATCTTCTCTCAGAATATCCTCACCTCGCAGAGCCTAGCAAGCCTGCGCACAAGATCTCTCCTGTTCTGTTGAAGAAATTTGCACAATTCAATCACAATCACGTTGCGGCTCACCAGGGACTTGAACGAATAAAAAATGGCCTTTACTTTGTTAATGGCTGTCCCGGAGCAGGCAAAACCGAGTGGAATATGGTCATCTCTGCACTTATCCAGTCTCACTATACACATGCCGCCAAAAGGATTCCTCACCCGATTCTCTTTCTTGTCGACATTAATCAGACAGTGTCGGACGCAGCTGACAGATACCACTGCCTCTGCAAAGACGCCGGACTCGACGTTCGAATTATACGGATGCATGGGTGGCCTTATGAGATGCGCCATTCTGAAAGGCTGAATCAAGTGGGCGGCCAGAAGGATGATGGCGATGCGGCCACCGATTTTACCAAGAGTTTTCTGACGACTGTTGGTTTAACTCACCACGCTAAGCTGGAGCGAGATGACAGGCGTGCTCCCAACCTCGATGAGGCAGCTTGGGATCATTACGAGAAGCACAAGCATGACAGCTACCCTGGCCTTACGAAACTCCTTGGCCGCATGGAGAAGGACGAAGTTTTTGACAGCGAAGACTGGAGGCTTCTTCGACGCCTAGTCACCGGTTTGTACCGAGATGTTCTCACTAGTGCCGACTTCGTTGCTACGACTCCTGTAGCAGCCTCCGGCAGCTTTGCCAAGCTGTTTCGTCCAGAGATTATCTTTGTGGATGAGGCACCTCATGCTCGGGAGCTGACGACACTCATTCCTTTGGCATACTTTGATCCTGTGGCTTGGGTCTTCACTGGCGACGTGAAACAGACGCGCCCGTTTGTCGATAGCTGCGGCTCTGAGAGAAAAGCCCAGGAAAAAGGACTGAAATTCAACCCCTACGCTGAACAGCTGCGCCTCAGTACTATGGCACGAGCGGCAGCGGCTGATGCTCTTGACCACAAGCTACTCGTTAATAATCGCGCCTACGGCAATCTACAACGTCTTCCATCTCACATTTTCTACGACGGTGAGATGACATCAGGTCATAGTGAGGATACAATGTATCCGGCAAGCACGAAGTACCTGAAGGAGTACTTGGAGAAGCTCTCGGGAAGAGAGAACATGGAGGAAAACAGGCTCGTGGTGAGTCTTGCCAGCAGCTCTGAAGAAAGTCACCGCAGTAGTTTCTGGAATCCCCAGCAGCATCGCTGGGTGATCCAGCAAGCGAAGAGTCTGTTGGAAGATGTGAAGTTTCGAAGCGTCTCTGGGGCCCCTGGCACTATCATGATTCAAACCCCATACAGCACAGCATATCGGCAGTACCAGAGCGAGGTAAAACAATGGCCTGCAGAGTGGCAAAGCCGTGTGTCAGTATTGACGGTAGATAAAGCCCAAGGCAACCAAGCAGATGTCGTTTTCCTTGACATGGTCAGAACTACGTCGGTTGGTTTTATGGATGACCCGCAGCGACTGAACGTCGCCATTACTCGGGCGAGACAGGCCGAGGTCATAATCATGCACGTCCGCATGAACTATCGGCAGGCGAAAGGATGCCGACGGGCTAAATACGCCGCGCAAGTCTGGGCAGATGCCCACACGCACAGACGTCTTGTTCATCTGCACTAGTTTGAACTATTGGTGTGTGCTACGAAGAAGTCATTGATGTTTACGGCTGTGTGATATTGGGAATTTGACTGAGACTATGGAGAGCCAGTGTGTCCAAATCAGCAGAATACTAGGCGTTGGGGAATATGGTTGTGACATTTAAATGCTGAGTCTCTGTTGTATAAAAGGGAAATGGACATGGAGTGAGCCAATTGGCTACAGAGCGGATAGGGGATGATGAAAAGCTGTAATGTTACTATACGAGGAGTGCTGAGCAACTAGAGAGGCTTAGGAGTTTGTTGTAACAGCGTTTGTGGCGCGATGTGAAATGAAGAATAGAAGAGGCCTCTCACCCTCGGAGTTCCCTCCTTGTGCAGAAGAGCAACCAGCCCGCGTCGGAGATCCTCTTACAGATAGGCGTGTTGCACGTTGTTGATATCCCTTGGAAGTATTCTCCTGAATCACGGAGATTGTATGATGGTGGTGCGAAGCATCAAAACCTCCTTTGTTGAAGGGGGCTGGATTCGCGGACTGGCCCGAGGCCCGCGTGCCGAATTCAGGCACAAGATGCGAACCAGCCGCAGCAGAGTACGTGGTTTCTGTTCTCCGCAGCTTTGCGTTATCATTGCGTACAGTACTCGTACAAGCATCAAACTTGACGCGAGCGCGAGTGGCATCTGCACAGTCGGAAAATTTAGAGGAAGCGAAGACAAAAAAAAAAAAGGAGCTCTCCAAATAGCGTTCTGGGCAAACAACCGTCGTTGAATTTGCGTATCCGCATATCACCTCCTTGTAATCCCAATACCCCGTATTTGGCACCGGGCCAGTGCTGGAGCTAAGCTGCAATACCCCATCCTGTTGCATGAAGAAGAATCGCGGGAATAGCTGCAACGAAGCACCCGGACTCCGCTCCGTTGTAAAAGAGGGAGAGTTTGGTACAGGTAGGAATTGCCTTATATGGCAACGTGGGTCGGGTTTAGTTTAGGATGGCCACGTGCTGAAGCTACAATATAGCAGGGCATCTACTATTAAGTAGTAAGTTCGGCCTTTGTTTTTTTAAGGCTTAATGTTGCAGACTCTCTCATTGATATAGATAACTAGTTGTCGTTAGGATTCAGAGAGATACACAAATTTTGAAGTCGACTGCTACTGTTGCATCCAAGTTCCAGAATTAACAGCGGAGAGAGAGCCGGTAAATATGGGGCAAATCTCGCAAAAGTTCCGGGTGGTTGGATGACAGGGCGGGTGGCAGACGGCGAGGCTGATTTTGGCAGTTCCTAGGCATTTCCTGGGAAGTGCCAGTCTTAGCTGCTACAGCACGGAGTACTATAATAGCACATATAAGATACCTGCGGCAGTTGCTGGATTACCGCGACCATCAAACGGGTTTCGGAGCTGCGAGTTGGTAGCTTTTAGCATTAGCAGAGTAACATTACCGTTTTAGGAGGATTTCGCGACATCGAGTCATATCTCCTCCCTCAGCGCTGTCGGCACTGACGGGACAAGTGCCGCTGCTATTGGCTGTTGGGGTTGGGCGAGAAACCGGCTGGACTTGTTGATAGATAGGATTCGCTGTGTTGTCATGAATCGTACAACAACAACAAGTACAGTAAGCCGGCAGCGACTCTGCAGTCAGACAAGGATGCAACAACTTTGTGGTCTACTACCTGGACTAGGTATGTAGTACGGATTATTAGTTGCACGGGCGAAGTTGGTTTAGGGGGGGCGATCTCGCTTGGGAAACTTGAGAACCAAGTAGCACCTAAGTTGTCTCTATTCTGGATAGAGTGCCTAAGCAATAGCTAGACGGCTTGATCTCATTATACTGTATATGGTATTAGCTGCTCACTGTCGCGACCGTGAGCGAATTTGGAGTCAGAAAGCGACGTGACATTGACGCCAATTATAGAACTATCCCGAGCAGCTCCTCCGCCCGTTCTTCACACGTCCTTAAGCGCCGGCCTAAGTGAGTGGGGGAGAAAAAGCCATCATCAGTCGATGGGGGAGAATTCGCACCAGACGCCACCTCGGGTATTTTGGCGTGCGGGTAGAAGTACTGAACATCCATCCATCTTAGCATGCCGCTGCTACTGCTTGGAAGTACATGTGTAATTACTTGGTGCCATGTTACGTGGGCCCTGTAGGATCAAAGTGCCCGTGCTTGCTTGTGAGAGCTTGGATCACCTTGGACCGAAATCATTTTCTTCATTGTGAATTCGCTGCCCGGGCGGGGGAAGCGGCCGCTATAGTGGGAGGAAGTTGAATGAAACGAGCTGAACCAATTGCTCAGCCTGGTCTACCTCTGATTTTATCCGAGCGAATCGTCCGTCTCAGCACCTACAGCACAGATTGTGCCAGGCCTGGAGAAGTCAGTCAGTACATCCCCATACACGTGCCAGGTAGCAGATCCCGAACGAGAAATCCACCGCCTTGCCTCTTTCAGCTAGCACTACGTGCGCATTCAGGCCTAGACGTGAGCACCCATGCATGTGCTACGTACTTGTCTACTTGCACCAACTGCTCAGCCCTGTGTCCACCTGCAAGTACGTACATGTACAGGTCAACGGGTAGCTGCAAGAGAGCGAAGGAAGGGCCCTGCTGACACTCCATACAAAGCCCAGCGCTCGCCTTTTGCCTTCTCATTCTCTCACCTGCTAGTGTGAATAATCCGACCCTTTTTTCTCTGCCTGTGCCTCTCCATGATGAGGATTTCCTGACACCACCTACAAGAAGGCCTTGGAGCAGTCTTCTCTGATACTGCCGACCCCTGCACTTGGGCGAGACAGCCGTTTTTTGGCCGTGGGCGGCCTCCCGCGCTATTCGAATTTGAGAGAGCAGAGAACTACAGCGGACCGACCTCAGGCAGCAAGGAGCAATGGCCTCATCCAGCTCCGTCGCCACGACAGTTGCCACGACCGACACGACCTCAATCGGCGACCGTGTGCGAGCTGTGAGAGGGATAGCGAGCTATGCGTTGGCAAGAAGTTTGGAGTCGTTGCGCGGGCGGGTGCTTGGGGCGGATATGAATGTGAATGTGCTTGTGAATAGGAACGGCAATGGGAATGGGAATGGGAATGGAAATGGGAACAGGCTTGAATCCAGAATCACCCACAACGAATTGCATATGCACAAACGACATCTGAGCGGCGGCGCAATTGCTGGAATCACCGTCGGCGTGGTGATTGCGGTTGCACTGCTGGCCATCTGCCTGTACCCGTGCTTCCTCTATCTCAAGCGTCGTCGAAGCAGCCATTCACATCCGCCGTTCGATGCCGAGGTGGGCGCTGTTGGAGCCGGGCACGGTAGCAGCGCTTCTGGCGGAGCAAACACGCCTCCCAAACGCCTCTCGTCGAGCGATTCATACAAGCACAAAGGAGACTTGACGCGCGGAGGAGAAGGCGATGGAGGAAGTGCCGACTATGGCCATTGGGACGCTCATGCGGATCACCACCTTAACAATGGCTATTCTTTCCCTCTCAACACAGCATACCTGCAGCCTGGGGATCCCGGACTCGTCAATGGCGGCATTGCTGATGAGTACCGGGTCAAAGCGCAACCATTCCCGCTGCTGGGTTGCGACGATGGCGAGTTTGCACCGCCATTAACAGACGATCTCGAGCCCGGCGTTCTCAAAGGCACCAGCGCCGACTACTACAGTCCTCATATCCCATCTGAGGCATTTGGCATGGTGATGCAGCCCGATCCGCCGGTCGACTCGCCTCAGCCACCCTCTTCTTCGCGTTCCAGCTCTCTTCGCTTGAACATGATGCACATGTTCCGGCGTAAGTCAGGCAGAGACGCAACATTTGATTCTACCATTTCACGAACAACCATTCCAGAAGGAGATCCAGCTTCATCTCAACTTGATGGGGCGACTCCGCTGCAAGCCATAACCAGTGGCGACCATGTCGAGTCTCCCACAAACCTCTCGGCTGCCTCCCTGCCCCTCTCACACCACCAACCAGAAGCTGAAGCGGCGACTGAAGCAAGCCTGGCGCCAGTCAGCCCTCCCGTTAGTAATGCGCCAGAGCCTCCTTCAAAAGCCTCGCTTCCTGAGTCTTCTCCATTCCCATCATATCATCAATTTCGAAAGTCTCCCTCTCCTCCTGTTGCCTCGCCCGGAACTGTAAACCCCATGGACATCATGCCTGCCTCCACGGAAACCGAAGTTTGGCATAAAACTGAGCACCAACTTTACGAGG
The DNA here is from genome assembly GCF_003025095.1 of Trichoderma harzianum CBS 226.95. Taxonomy (NCBI): domain Eukaryota; kingdom Fungi; phylum Ascomycota; class Sordariomycetes; order Hypocreales; family Hypocreaceae; genus Trichoderma; species Trichoderma harzianum. The sequence continues at coordinate 1,412,742 of NW_020209249.1, read as the reverse complement.
CCTTCCATAAGCCGTCGCAAAGTGACCCTGCTGCTTCATTACCACAGGAGGGACTCGCCAATGGCTCCGTTATGCCGTCTCCATCCCCGACACCTCCTGAAACGCAGCCTCAGCCAATCTTTACAGTGCAGTCGCCCGGCTCTACAAACCACACCGAATTCATTCCTGATTACATCACCACCACCACCAACCCCAACACTGAAATCGACCAAGCGAATACTCAGCTTGATAACGGCGATGTCGTCATGGTAGACTCAAGTCTTCCTCCGAACCACGACCACAGCTTGGCAGCACCAGACGGCCGGCATCCAAGCTACCCCTCCGATCATTCCACCCCACTCCCCGGCCCCTCCTTTACCGACGTTTCATCACAGAACACGCCCTCGACTGGATTGGATACACCTTCGCCTGAGTCTGTGGGAAGCTCTGATTTCCGACATAGCGCGTCGCCGCACTCTGGGGCTGGTAGCCACTCTCCCAGGACTGGAGTCTACCGATGCGATGAGCCTGGGTGTAACCAGTCCTTTGACCAACCCCACAAGCTCAAGTATGACATTCCTTTTTTCCGTGTGTCAGTGTGCTCACCGATACTAACGTTATCCTTCTTTTCCAGGCATCATCAGCGCTATCACAGTAAAGACCACAAGTGCCCTTACCCAGGCTGTGGCAAGGGCTTTGGCACCAAGACCCATTTGCAGAGACATATCAATGACAGGCACGAGAAGAAGAAGAAATTCCATTGTTCTGTTGCCGGCTGCGATTATTCCAGAGCAGGCGGCAAAGCCTTCCCCAGAAAAGATAATTGGAAGAGACACATGATCAAGATTCACAATATTGAACAGCAACAACTTCCAGAGCCGATTGAAGTCGACATGGATGTAGACGGAATATGAGCGAAACAAAGAGAGAGAGATAAAGGAAATAACCAATTCTACAGAAGACGGAGGAAAGAGAAGCGAGAGACGACGCGTAGAGGAATTACTCTATGCTGCTCCACGAGTATACCACCGAGGACACCCACTTGTTCAAGGGTGATCCATGATATGACACTTTGAAACTTTCATGAATACCCCGTCTATTGCAAGTCGAGTTGTCAAAAAGGCGTTTCATTCTACGGCAGCTTTTGAAACACGGTTAGCGTTTTGACTCAAGTCAGCGAGTAAATCCGTGGGGAAACGGGACCCAATTATAAGCTATACATTATTTTCACTTTAACAACCCTGGCAGGCCTCCATCCTCGCCTGCGTGCCACGGCGTTGGCAGCGTTTTTTTCTTCTTCCATACGAGTATTTAGCGATGTCTGTCGTTATCTCATCAAGCGCACAGGGTACACAGTCCGACTAGGAAATGGCATTGGAGCTTCATCAAGCACTTGGATATTGCAAGGCGTTTTAATTAACTTATATTTTTGTATTATATGGATGGCCCGCCTGTTGCCTTTCTTACAATGGTAAAAAAAAAAAATCTGTAGGGGCGGGCTAGAGGGAGGCGTTGTTTATATCTCTAGGCAGACAGGCAAGCATCCCTGCTGAGACAAACAGTGCGCGATGGGTATATGTAACATGGGCAGCTGACCCGGCGGAATAAAAGAGGCCGTTGGTTTACTGCGAATATTCTCTTTGCTTCTTGCTTCGGTCCTTTCAGCTCAGTTCCTTGATTAATCTTCTGACCAATTTTCTCTGCTCATCTACGCTGAGCGACTTTTCGTCTGTCTCCTGGATGGCCCTGCCGACGGCGATGATGGCCTTTGCGCTATCGCTGTCTACCCATAATCTGCCGTTTCTGCCCGTCGCCGTCTCAAACTGAACGCCGGCGTCAGCAAGCTCGTCCAAAACGACGAGCTTGCCGTGTTGTGCCTTTTTGGGCATCATCAAGAGACGGGCCATGCCAAGGGATATCGTAAATAACATGCCGCCCACCAATGGCCCTAGACCATCGGCTTTGCCTGTTGAAGCAGAGACACACTCGAGCTCTGCGTCCATGTGCTTGTTTGCCAGAGTAACACGGGCGTAGACCAACGCTCCGGGGGTTAAGATGGGGCGCGTCTTTTTCGTGGCGGATTCGAATGAGAGCTGGGGGAGGAGGGCGGGAGCGGTGTAGTCGGAGAGGTTGACGAAGTAGACTTCAGAGACGGATTTGTTGATGGTGCCGATGACGAGCTCGCCTACGCGTGGGATATACTGGTCGAAAGCGTTAGCCCTTTAGACAAGACAAATTGATACAGTCGTAGACCAATCTCACCCTGCCATTTGACGTCTCTACACGAATGGCGTTCTTCTGTCGGTCTGTTACGAGCTGGCCGGCCAGCGTCGGGAGGATATCGCTCGGAGGGACATGACGCAGGCCCGGACCCAGGCGGAGCGGCTTCTTTGGATTTGAAGGTATCAATGAGGGATCGATGCGGTCACCCGGCAGGACAAAGACCGGTTCTGAAGACATGCTGTGGCGACTCGACTCTTTAATATATGTATCCAAGGCAAGTTGTTGTAGCTTCGATAATCAACGATAAGAGGAATGGCGTCTTTCGTTTCTTGTATTCAGCCTTGCGTTGCTGCTCTGGGACGAATTATTTTTTTGCCTTGATTGGGCGGATAAGCGATAAGACGTCCTGCTATCGAGGGGTACGTCTGATTGGCTGCTGGCCTATCGCCGCGCCGCGGGGTGCCTGTAGCCTCCACTAACATTGGAACCAGTTTGGCTGGGTTTTTCCTCTGCTCGAAATTTTTTGTAAGAGGAAAAAAAAAAAAGTAGCCCCTCCACCAGAAAACCGACTCCCCCCGATCCAATCCAATCCACCCTCCCTCACAATCTTTTTGCTTGCGGATTGACGGAGGCAGAAGAACGTTCATTTTTTTCTTTTTGATCTAATCTCTTTTGGTTTTTCACAAATACCACACAAACTCGTTCCGAATGTCTGAGAGCAACGGCGTCCAGGCCGCGGTCGAGCCCGGCAACCGGGTTGCCATTGGCATCACCTTTGGCAACTCCAACAGTTCCATTGCCTTTACCGTTGACGACAAGGTCGAGGTTATTGCCAACGAGGACGGTGGTACGTTTTGAGTTTGCCCCGAGTTTAGACAGAGCTTGTTATTTTGGGGGAGGGGTGTTGGTTATATGGCGCAGCAGCAGCCTCTCCCGATCCCACAAGCTCTATCTAGCCTGAAGGTTTTGTTCTCTTCTTCTCGACTGACAAGTTGTGGCATCACAGACCGACAGATTCCCACCGCTCTCTCCTACGTCGATGGCGATGAGTACTACGGCACTCAGGCCAAGGCCTTCTTGGTCCGCAACCCCACCAACACCATTGCCTACTTCAGAGACTTCCTAGGCCAAGAGTACGACTGCCATTATTCTCAAAATCTGATATCATGGAGTGATGATAAGACATGACGAGACAGATTAAAGATATAAAGCTAACAATCCTGCTCAGGTTCAAGTCAATTGACCCCACACACTGCCATGCTGCTGCTCACCCCCAGGATGCCTCCGGTGCCGTTTCCTTCACCGTCAAGGACAAGGCCGGCGAGGACGACGCTCCTTCAGATATCTCAGTCTCCGAGGCCGCCACCCGATATCTGCGACGCCTCGTCACCGCCGCCTCCGAGTACCTGGGCAAGAGAGTCACCTCGGCCGTCATCACCGTCCCCACCAACTTCTCCGAGAAGCAGCGCGAGGCCCTGATCAAGGCCGCCAGTGATGCCGACCTCGAGGTCCTTCAGCTCATCTCCGACCCCATTGCCGCCGTGCTGGCCTACGATGCCCGCCCTGAGGCCAAGACTGAGGACAAGATCATTGTTGTCGCCGACCTGGGTGGCACCCGCTCCGACGTCGCCGTTGTTGCCTCAAGAGGCGGCATGTACACCATCCTGGCCACCGCCCACGACTACGAGTTCGCCGGTGTCCACCTCGACCAGGCCCTGATGGAGTACTTCGCCAAGGAGTTCATCAAGAAGCACACCGTTGACCCCCGATCAAACGCCAGGAGCTTGGCCAAGCTCCGCCTCGAGTCTGAGGCCACCAAGAAGGCCCTCAGCTTGGGCACCAACGCCCAGTTCAGCGTCGAGAGCTTGGCTGACGGATTCGATTTCTCCGCTACCCTCAACAGGACACGATACGAGATGGTTGGCCGCAAGGTCTTTGAGGGCTTCAACCGCCTCGTCGAGAGCGTTGTCAAGAAGGCCGAGCTCGACGTCCTGGACGTTGACGAGGTCATCATGTGCGGTGGTACCTCTCACACTCCCCGAATTGCCACCAACTTCCAGTCCATCTTCCCCGAGTCGACCGTCATCCTCGCGCCCGCCACCAGCACCACCGCCATCAACCCCTCTGAGCTGCAGGCCCGCGGTGCCGCTCTCCAGGCCTCGCTGATCCAGGAGTACGAGGCTGCCGATATCGAGCAGTCGACTCACCCCGCCGTCACCACCGTCAAGCACATCTCCAACGCCATCGGTGTTGTCACCGTCAACGCCGAGGGCGAGGACGTCTTCACCCCCATCATGCAGGCCGAGACTGCTGTTCCCGCCCGCCGCACTGTCCACATCGCCGCCCCTGCCGAGGGCGGTGACGTCCTGATCAAGGTTGTCGAGGGTGGCACTCACATCAAGGTCACCAAGCCTGAGCCCAAGGCCAGAGTCGAGGAAGTCCCCGAGGACGAGGACGATTCCGACTTCGAGGATGAGGAAGAGGAGGAGAAGCGCGAGAAGATCTGGAAGATTGGCACACCCCTCGCCGAGGCCGCCATCAAGGGCGTCTCCAAGGGTGGCAAGGTCGAGGTCACCATCAACGTCGCCGGAGATCTCAGCGTTACAGTCACGGCTAGGGAAGTTGGCGGCAAGGGTGGTGTCAGGGGCAACCTGCAGGCTCCTTAAATGTTAAGGACAGTCAAAAAGGTAGAAGGAGGGATATGAGGGCAAAACGCTTATCTTGGCGAGTGAATACACACACAAGCATGGTATGAATGTAGAAGAAGCGTCCGGATGCTTGGAGGGGGAGGGCATATCTTTTTTATATAGATTTCATGAGGGAGAGGGAGGCTTGCTTTACTCGAGAGATTCTAGAGAGGATGGAGCAAGAATACGGCCGAAAAATCATATGGGTTCGGAGGGGATAAATAAAAAAGGAGTCGATGTTGGCATTCCAATACAGAGAAAATGATGTGCAAATCGCGATACAAGACTCAGTATTATATGTATAAATTTGATGTATGTAGACAGTGAGAGAGCATTAGAAAACCAACTATTGCCAACCTCCGTAACACCGAACCTGCAGAGCCGGAGATGGCTCAACGAGATAGCCGAAACCAAATACAAAGATGGGAATTGGAGAGAGGAGGATTATCCTTCTTCCAAGATTCGCTGCGTAAAAAAGAAAAGAGAAAAACCGCAATCATCTATACCGCTACGCTCCCAGGTAAACTCCAAGCAACTAAATCATCTCTCACATCAGATTCTCCAATTTCCTTTGTGCGCTTCATGTGTTCTCTTTCGCGTTCGCTGCTCCCCATCGTGGGCGCCAGGCTCATCAGACTGACCACGCTCTTAGAGCTCATTAAGTCATCTTCGCGGCTGTCATCGCGGAGAATACGAACGCCCTTCTTAAGCGGAGTGCGGTTCCCTCCCACCGTGACGGTCGAAACGCTCTTGTCGCTCGAGCCAGAAAGGGTACGGCGATGATGAGAGTGTGGGCTTTGGTGTTGATAGGAGCTGCCAGGGCGAAAATGGGATGAGGAATTTGAGTGGTTGCGGCGATGGTTCATAGCCATGCGGCGATATTCATTAGGTCGAAGGGTGCCATTATTCTCGACGTCCTCATCATAGTAATCGTCTTCAGAGTCAGGGCTGGTGGCGCTTCTATGCTTGGTCCTCCAGCCGTTGCCGCCAGCGAAGATATCCTCAATACATTCATCAGTAGGGAGCTCCGAGGGCTGGCGAGTCCATGATGCTGCGAGGGCCCGACGGTATAGATCTTGAACCTCGGCAACGTCCCGATTTTTAGATAAGGTCGGTAGAGCTACCTTGTTATCAGCTTCAAGAGAATAATCGTTAATAAATCACCGCGCGCAAATCAAGGGTGCAAAAAAGACATTGTCTAACAAGGGTTTACTTACGTCCCAAGATTTCATCTTCAACTTGTTCCGGCGCCATGAACCCTACAATGCCTCCAAAGACTGGGGCCGTCTTGAGCGGCGGCGCAATGAAGTTGCGTTCGCCATCGACCTGGATGAGCAGAATACTGATTTTGAGAGTGCTGTTGACTTTGCTCTCTTGCATGAGATATCTGCGCATGATACCATCCTGAACCTCTCTCTGAATCTCATCAGACAATTTCAGTTCCTTGGCACTCGTAGGACTCAGTCCAGCGCTGTTGGTTCGCCTTCTCGATGACACTGGTGATGAAGGATCCCTCAGAAAGTTTTCGCTCTCCTCGACAAACTCCGCGAGGTTAATCTTGATGTAACCAAGGGTGATCTTCTCCGTAAGCGCAAACTCTTGGACGATCTCAAGCTCCAGTTGGCACTCATTGAGACTGTTGTTTTTGTCGACGGACATCCGCACGCCTGTTATCACCTTCTGGAAGTTATACTCCACTCGATGATTGGCAATGGCAGCTTTTGGGGTGCGGCCGCGATGCTCGGCATGCATAGAGTGGGTGAGATGCCATTTGATAAAAGATGTTCCAGAAACGAGAGGTACATTGTTCAAATCATAAATCTAGCCAGTGTTAGCCAAGGAGTGATCATGTGAACTCGAGATGAGATTGAGTATCGTATAATAATAATAATAATCTTACCTTGAGATGAAGTTCAAACTTGGGCTAGACACAGAATGCCGTTAGTAATAAGTCACTTGGCAGGCCAAGAGATGGCCAAGAGATGGACGGAAAAGGGTATCGAATTTGCCTCACCTTGCGCCCCTTACCAACTGGGGGGAAAAAAGGCATGTTAGCCAATTGCTATTGCAAAAATATCTTCCGCGAGACGGAGTCTTCCGGATCAGCCGGACAGAAGGACGAATCGCGTCCAAGCAGCTCACTTGAGCAAACGATCGACTTGAAGAGAATGAGACGACGCTGATCCAGCAACGACCAAAGGTATGAGCACGAAGGAAGGAATGTGACAGGGGCCACGGCCACTGAAAAGGCTGCCGGATACGTGGTAACAGGCCGTCATGCCCATTCGGGCCGTGATAGTTCACCAATACGACAAGCGGGAGAGTCGGGCTTACTCAAGGCAGACATCTGTAGCCAAACAAGGCCACGGCTAATAATAACCAAGCAACCAGTGCCGGTAAGGCCTAGGCAGTTTCACTAGTATGAGTTGGTTTGATGCTGCAGGATGCTGCAGCTGCAGATAGCAAAGGAAAAATTATGGAACTGGAACTGAAGCTCCGCGGCGCGACACGCTAATTGGTGCGAACCGGTAAAGGCTAACCGGAGAGAAGCGATTCTGGGTCAGTAAAGCAACCTCGAGATATGCGGTTGACCGGCTGGGGGGCGTGGGGGTGGAGGGAGCAGTTGGCCGGGGCCAGAAGATATGCGGAAAGCTTGACGATGGGATGGACGGTTGGAAGATGGACGATGAGACGGCAAGCTGAGCGCTAGTAGACTCTGGAATGCGGAATGCTGCTCAACATCCGTCGCGTGCCCCCTTTTGCCTGGTAGATGAGGTGGTATTAGAGATGAGCTGCAGCTGTCGTGGATACACGGATCTCCTGTCTGGCGAGCTATGGGGAATAATGAAACAGGATACGCGTACCCTTCAGGGATGAGGTCGCTATAAATCCGAACCCGGTTGTGCCGATTCGTATTTGCGGTTGGTAGCGTCGTTGACAGGGATGATATTCCGGATGTAGAAGAGAGATGGTGGTTGTTGTGTGAGTGAGTGATGCTGCAGTGCGATCACCAAATAGATGTCATTCAAAATGGAGCTCGGAGTATAACAGGCTAATATGAGTGGTATAGATTATCAAAATATAAAAAAAGAAGCGAGGTTGATGAATCAGTTGGATCTCCAGCAGATGTCTTGGGATGTGTGTATTGTTGAAAAAGTTGGAGGAGGGTAGAAGTGCGGGCGATCCAAGTTAACATTTACAGGCATACTTGAGTTGCCAGGGAAATGGTGGCAGAATTAGTTTACAGAGGCTTTAGTGATAGTTTCAAGGCGGTGAATTCGCTAAAGGACAGCCCAGAGTTTAATGCATCAAAACTTTGTATGTGGAAGCCTATACATGCCTTGTACAAAAGTAGACCCTCGCAGCAGTGCCGATAGCAACGAGAGTCAACAAAGAAAGTAAACGATGAAACTTTGAGTTTGCCCCCTGCATCTGGGGAAAAAAAGCTACATCCGTTGATGGTAGACTGAGGGTGTCACAAGTACTAACAAAAAGTGATGTCATAGAGAAACGCCGTTTCTTCTCTATCAATTTACTGCGAAAGGGCACGATCTTTAGAGGGCTTTGTAAATTATTCACGAAAAAGAAAACGAGCATCCGATGAGCTAAAGCTTTTAATATGTATAAATCTCCTGTATAGTTTACGCATATTGTAATTTGCGATTGGGTATCACAACAGCAAGGTTGGTTGAACAGCACTTCATTTAGTAGCTTGCCATTCACTCATCAAACGCAAAAGCGATCCATATAGCTCACTGCCGCGCTTATCGATAACGCAACTTGACCAAGAAAGTTTCCCAGGCCTTTCCAAGCATCGCCGCGACAACAAAACCGTGTTCAAGGACGCAATTGGGCTTCGCACAAGCTCGCCAGCTCGCCATTGCGATGGCCTCGAATCATCCTACAGGCGGACAATCCGGTCCAGCCTCCAAAAAGCGCGGCGCTCCTGCTGCCAACGGCCGAAGCGATGCGTTCATGCAGAAACGCGCCAAGGTTCACGCCGCACGCAACATCCCCACGCAAGCTGCCGATGCTGCACTCAAGGATGGTGAGCTGGACCTGGTGGCCTTTGTGGCTGCTCACGAGTTTGAGATCCGCGCTTTGGAACAGAGCATGGCCACGTCCAAGGCAGTGAGGAGCAGCAGAGCTTTCCAGCAGGTGCCCCGCGGCCTGAGAAGACGGACAGCGAGTCACAATCCTAAGCGGGTGCCTCGAAGGCTGCGGGTGAGGGCCAGGAAAGAAATGGCCGAAGACAACACTCCCCTAGTTGAGTCGAGAAGGAGGAAGCCGAGGACGACGAGAGCAAGAATACGGGCCCAAATGGCCAAGAGACTTCGGATACTCGCGGCGCGAAAGAGGAAGAGGAAGCAAAGCAAGACCGACGACAATAGCCAAAACGATCCAAAAGAGGCAGCCAAAGACGTTGGTGTTGTGGGAAGGACTCCTAGGCCCAAGGTACGGAGGAACGCGCTCAACGAACCGCCGAAACCACCTGCAAAGTTCAGAAAGCGCCAGATGAACAAAACCTGGCTGCCGACACATCAATGGCATGCAAAGAGGGCTCGCATGACAGAACCCAAGGAGCCCCTGTGGCGCTTCGCCATCCCGTTGACACCAAACGAGAAGATTTACCGGCCGACACACAGGGCGCAGGGAGAGCGTGGTACCATGGTTTGGGACATGACTTATATGAGCACGATCGGTCTATATGGAAACTTTGCCGGCATGAGGAGGGTCCTACAGAGGGTCGGAGTGACGCACGACTCTTGCTGGGATGACAGAGGGAGCAAATGGAGGCAGGGCACAAGAGCGTGGACTGGCATCTTGAACAGAGAGAGAGTTGGGGTTCAGCGGCCCATGTGCCAATCGACCGTCATTTGGGACCCTGAGCCACAGTCACAGAATGTCGAGCAAGGTCAGGGAGAGGGCGAGACAGAACAAAACGGAGCTGAGAAAAAGACACAAAGACGGGTCTTTATCAGAGTCCACCCTTCAGCTTTTCTAGAGATGTTTAATGAGCTGTTACGCTTGACAAAGATGGAAAATCCCCGATTATACATTGAGGACCTGCGATTCGAAATTGGAAGCATTGAGCTCTCAGGCCCTGCCTCCACCGAGACGCTACTGTCTGTCTTGGCGGCGTATCCGTCTGGATCGAGCCCAAAGAACAAACATGCCGAGTTATTCGAGTCATTAAAGGGATTAACAAATCCGGCGGCCCTACCACATAATTCGATTCTAAACTTTACAGCCCAGGATCCTCGGTTGAGATACCCGCCGCGGAGGATGGAATTTCCCGAGGACGAACAGGCACAGATCGAATTATTAACTACAATCGCCGAGTGGCCCGCTGAAGAGAGCCTGCAGCCCTCACTTTTATTCGACCGACAGGCCCGTCACAAGGCCTCGTGTTTGCCGTCTCAAAAGTCCATCAACAGAAGAAGAAGCAAAGTCACATCTGGGGCTCTGTTGAAGCCAACAAGCCTGGACCCTCCCATTCCCATCACTCTCATTGCCTCACGTTCTGCAGCAAGTACACAGGCGCAAGGAACGTGGACTCTCCTTGCACCCTGGAAGTGCATCCTTCCTCTGTGGTACAGCATCGTTCATTGCCCGCTGGTTTCAGGTGGCAACCCGCGGTTTGCAGGACTAAACGAGATAATGCAAGTTGCTTTTGAGCGCAGTCTTCCGTGGTTCCCAGCAGACTTTCTCGGAACCGATGCTGGAGCGGAATGGGAGCTTGAGAGGAGACAGAGGCGAAAGAGGGAGTGGGCAAGACGGCCCAAAAGCAAGAGGGTCGAATGGGCGTCGCTCAATCTGGGTGCAGGGCGACAGGGCGAGATTGGAGATGGACACGCCTGTGACTTTGAATACTTGTTTGGTCTTGTACAGCAGCAGGCGCTGCAGCAGAACAAGGATTCGAGAGCCTCGCCGGATGGCACTTCGGGTGAAGCAATGGAGGTTGATGGCGAAGACGCAGCGCCCATCGAAAAGAAGACCGACGACATGCCGTACCTCAAGCTGTTGAGCAGCATCCCCAAGGCCACATTCAACAGTCTTGTTTCGCCATCCCCGACTACACAACCACTCCCTCCAAACGCGATCGCCTGTGTCCGTATATCCCTCCTCTCACGAGGCGTTGTCAGCCCATGCGCGAGAATATACCGCCTCCCCTCTGTTCCCATCTCCATACCGCCGTCTTCCGACGCTGAAGTCCCCGCAAGCATACCTCCAGAAGCAACATCTCTTCCATCAGATCTCCGTTCACAGTGGCTTTCACGCATCCCATCATCTTCAACTTCAAAGTCTACATCATCTTCCCAATCTCAGCCCAAGAAGAGAGCGTCTCGATTAGACGATATGGAGACGCGAAAACGCCTTCTAGCACAAGAGCTTCTCGCTGCTCCACCAAGTTTGGACGGTACCCCAGCGCCGAACGAGATCGATATCGGAGGACACCATCCGCTCGTGCCTAACGCAGAGGACCTCATTGGCTTCGTCACCACAGGATCATTTTGCTTGGCCAACGGCCGGGGCGCTGCCATTGGGAGCATAGCCGTGGAGAAGGTATTGCCGGATATCAGGACAAACTCTAAGGAGGGAAGGCTGTGCATCGTGAGGAACGCCGGCGAGAATGTCGGCTGGATCGCGAGATGGGAGGTTGTTTAACGGTGGTTGTTGGCATTGCGTGTTGCTTTCGATGGATCTCTACGTAAGTGGTACTGCAGTTATGAATTGATGATGTCTTTTGTTTTCTAGAGTAGAAAGCCAGAGCTGTAATTGATCCATACCAATAAGCGCTGCATTACCATCTCTACATGCCCTTCCTTGCCTCATTCCGTGTCCATCATCTGTTGCTTTTGATGTCGTCGATCTAGCAAGCAGCCTCTTTAGCATCAAGCGCTAGTTTTGACGATCTTCCCACGACGGCGCCCGCCACACTAGCATCAACATGACGATAAGACCCAAGCAAGTTGGGGATCCATGAAAGGCGCCGTTGACAAGACTCCAGCATCACAAGACGGGACTCACGCCCTTGTGTATAAATATTTTTGGGGAAGTTTTCATCTGACGCCCTTCTCATTATCTCTCAACAAGCGCTTCTTAAAATACTATCACGACCGTGATATAGCAACAACAGCCAGCCTCAACAACTACGCAAATCACACACAAACACAGAATACACCACCACCATCAAAATGTCCTCAACAGACAAACCAGAGACAATCACGGGCGGCTGCGTCTGCGCATCAGTCCGCTACACCGTGACGTTTCCCCCCGACCACGACTTTGCCAACAGCGTGAGTTTTCAATCCACAGCTATAAGATGTGTTTATAAGATTCACTCACACATATACTCACATGCCCTCACAGTGCACCACATGCCAATGCGAGCAATGCCGCAAAAACACCGGCTCCCTCATCTTCCGCTCCCACAGGCTGCCCAAGTCCGCCGTCGAATACACGGCCAACTCGACGCTCAAGGTGTACTCGGCCACGCCTCACTGCGAGCGCGGCTTCTGCACAAACTGCGGCAGCTTTCTCTTCTGGCAGCGCGACAACCGCGACTACACCTGCCTCACAGTGGGTTGCTTCGACGGCCCGGCTCTGGAGCGATACGGGCCTCTCTTGACGGCGGCCAAGCGGCATTTGTTCTGCGAGAGGGAGGTGCCTGGCGTCACGGATCATTTGGCGGGTGAGAGGTTTGCACAAGATGATGAATAAATTAAACTTGACTTCTTTGTTTATACTACCTATTCTTCTTTGGCCCGTGAAAAACTCTGTGTATATAAAAATATGACATGAAAAGAGAAAAAGAGAAAACAAGTAAAAAGAACCCAATCATTCTCGCTGGTGGTATATAGCGTTAGCTGGCCCATTTCGAATAAACGCCACCCAACCCAATAAATCAATATCTCAAATCCCACTTGGAAATCATGGCAATAATAGGCATTCCCTGTCCTTTTTCTTTTCCCTTTCATCAGCTGAAAACATGCCGGCCATCTTGGTCTGGTCTGCCAAGGCCGTCTCTAATCTTCCTCGCTGATTTCGCTTTCGTCGTCATCGTTGGCATTATTGTTGCTGTAATAGTAGCCGTTGTCTTGATCGTTATTATCCAACTTTTCAAAAGCATTTTCCAGTTCTTGTTCCAAGTCGTATTCCAAATCGGCAGTGTCGTTGGCTCCTGCTGCTTCTGCATCCCCATCCTCTTCTCCCTCTTCCTCCTCATCCACGTCCATGGGCTCTGACTGGCTCTGGCTAGCATTTTTCACCGGGCTGGGAAGCTTAAAGTCGACATCATCCATCGTACCATCTTCCTCTTCCTCCTCCACTTCGGATTCACGCTGGTCCATGAAGTCATCGAAGCGCCGAGGGGCAGGGAAGGCCGGCGAGAAATGAGTCTGTCTGGCCGGGGCCTCTGCACCGGGATATTCAATGAGAAGATCACCATCATCGTCTTCATCTTCCTCGTCCTCATCCTCGTCCTTCTTCTTTCGAGGCTTGGACTCTGATGGCTTGGGTGGTTCCGGCACGGGAAGCTTAAGGTCGATCTTTTTGGGAAGCGGCTTTCCTAATTGTTTCTTCTCAAACATCTTCTTCTCCAATGACGATTTCTTCTCGGTCGGCTTTTTGTCTACTGATTTCTTCTCCGGCGTATTCTTCTCCGGTGTATTCTTATCTGTCTCCATCTGCTTTCTATCCGTCGGCTTCTTGTCGACGGCGGGCTTCTTGTCGAGCAGCGGTTTCTTGTCGACGGGTTTCTTCTCTACCAGGGGTTTCTTCTCGAGGAACACCTTGTCGGAAGACTTCTTGTCAAGGTGCTTCTTGTCAAACTTTTTCTGCATCTCCTTGGTCTGGACGGTGATGCTCTTCTCGTCAGCCTTTGGTGTCGATTTAAGTTTGTCCTTGCTTGCTGCGCTCTTCTTGTCTCCCACCTTTTGGCCATTCTCCAAGTGAGGGTATCGCCGCCGTAGTTCCTCCGGGTTACTATTTCCAGGGATACGCGTGAGATTCATGTTAAACGTCGAGTCGACCTTGTCAAGGATAAACGCCTTGCGCTCGGGGTCGAACCACAAGACATAGTCGTCATCGTCGGTCGAGCGCGTTCCGGCAAATCCGACTGTTCCGTCCGAGTTGGAAAAGTTCAAGTCGTAGGAGCTCGTCTTTCCGGGAAGAGAGGGCTTTAATCGTGCGTCGGACGCAGGGAAGGACGGCTTGTGGTTATCTGCGCAAAGCAGTAGCTGGCGTGTCAGTGGGTGGTTCTCTGGAGTATCTCGTGCAAAGGTGACGTACAGCGAATGCCTGTAAAGATCTCGTTGGACGTCTTCCCCAGCAAGCCATCGCCGAGAATGATGGGATAGTTGCCCTTTGCTGTCGGGTCAATCAAGTCCGCCATGATGGGCGATGGGTAAATGTTCTCGTGTTAAGCCGGTGTAAGCCTGTGGTGGCGATGCGATGGTCGGCTTCACGCGCGGATGCTGAATCGCAGCAGTGCCGAGGGCCCTTATAAAGCAGCCAATGCGACTGTCCAGCGACTGCGAAAGAGACCAAGAGCGACGGCGGCGGTGATGGTTGGTTGGGGATGATGAGGATGATGACGGAGAGAAGGATGTCGGCTCTCCTCTCCCTTGCAACTCCAAGAGTGTGCCTGGGCAGTTGCAGTGGCTTTCGGCCTGCGGGGGCCTCCGTAAGCTTAAAGTTCAATGCTTCACCACCTTCAAGGTGCTGGTGCTGGTGCTGGTGACCTTGTTGGTTGGCGCTGGCGGTGTCTCTTGTTGCGCGCGCGGTATACAGGAGTACTTGCGCCGAGTATGGAGAAGCTGCTGGTGGCGCTAGTAGCGGATGCTAGATGCTGTACGGAGTAGGTACTTGGGCGCATAGCCCGAAAATGGTATCCACTAACACCTTCAAAGGAAGTGCCCGCAGATACGTGAACAAAAGGGTGATTGAGGCAGCCGCTTAAAGTAAGCTTTTGATTTCGTAATACTCTGTGAAACAAGGCTGTGTTCTCTCTGATCCTATGTTACTTGTAGATTTATGTGCACAAACAGAGACCCGCGAGCTGCAGCCCGCGAGAGCTGTGAATAAGCACTGAGCAGGCTTGGCCACGCATATAAGTGCGGTTCGTACCGAGAACCGCTTGAGAACATATCGGATGGCAAAGAACATTATAATTTAATGGAGAAGCTGTAATCAGAGTGCTGCATTGGAGATTTGGAGATTGTTGTGGTCTCGCAAGGCTGTCAAGGCTTGCCCAGCCCGACTTTGGGTGATCCTATGGATACTGAAATAGCCTAGTCAAGAACGACTCGGGCTTTGCAAATTATTTCCAACTTCATAAATGCGTATTGTACCAGGTTCGTTTTATCTTTTATGAAAATTGAATCCTTACATTGTTCTCAAGGCCTGCTTCATGCAGGAGGCCGAGAAAGTCAACTGCATTGGGGCACATTGTAATAAGCGATGTCTAAAAATTCTGGATAGGGGCATCTTTCCGGATACCCAAGATTCCTTGAGGCTCTAGATGTAAAACTTTTTGTCATATCGGTCGTACTTGCTACCACACTTTTTGCTGATAGCTCTCATAATAATATTCTCTTCTTCATGCTTTCGATTCACACAGCCCTTTCGCGCAACAAAAGCAGAAGCATAGAGGCAAACCGGTGTGATATAGCTGGCCCAAAATGAGCGTGACCCTCTGAATTACAGCTCTAGAAGTGCCTCTCGTCTTTTTGACGGCCATCTTGGACATAGCCTTACCCATAGTGCCGTTTTGTATAAAGGCTCTCGTAGACGTAAATAATTCCTCTCTAGGCTAAGGCGCATTCGACATTTCTATACTGAGTGTGAGCAAGGAAATCCTAGTGTACGGCGTATATCTGATATGGAATGATAATATGGCAACATTTCTGCAGGTAAGAGGTTATTTGCCTCGCTTGTAGCTGGTCGATCTTGGGAGTTTACAAACGCCCCCTCAACCCACAGTGCTGCCAAGTAGTCAGCAAACCGCGGTCAGTTTTAGAGAGTTGAAACTAATTTGGATTTTAAAGCGTCGGAATCTGATAGATTTTACCATCGAGAGGTCCATATCTACCTCATCGAATTCAGGCTGTCTAAAGGTTTCATGGACAACAAGTTTCGCAATGATTGGGATCCTTGGTCCAGGCTCCGAGTATCTGCACTATAGGTCTGATCAGTAAACTCCGGTATCTTGTCATGTCATCCAAAATCTTTCACTTCATCTATACATAATCTTACAGTGTTATTGTTACTGTCATTTTGAAGTCATCTTCAAACGTGCTTCGATGTGAGATAGTGGCGATTTCGCCAACCAAGGCATCCAAGACCCAAAGTACCATCAAACACAGCTGAGGAAATATTCCGTTCGGTGATAAGGAAAGCTGTCGATAGTATTGATGCTCTCGTAGCCAGGAGAGGAGGACAACATTCGACAACAGCGATGTTGCGTCCTCTTCATCCTAGGGCAGAAGACGGCAGATGATAGTTTAGGTAGAATATAGAGCTACAGCCGATGCAGGAGGCAAGCTTGAACACTGTCTCTTGTCGCCGCTCTCAATCAACTACCTACCTACAGGAGGTAGGAGATGATCCAGCTCTTGACCAAGTAGATTAGAAGCAAGTCGCGCTTCTCATCTCTAGGATCCCATACAGTATTCTGCATAGATTCCATGGTTGAGGATATACATCTTCTAACAATTTATCACGCAAGTCGTCCGTATTATACTATTATCATCGCATTCCGACCTCTAACGTAGATTTAGGATTCTCTTAATCTCATATTATTGAGAGGCTCAGATTTCTTTTCCCGACATGTTGATTGAGGCTGCCGGGTAGCCGCTGGCGGCTTGAGCAGGATTTGGTCTAGGCGTTGGGTCCGGTGTCGCCTTGAACGCCTCGTCATAAGCCTTTTAACCTGCAATTTTGATCTCAAATGACATCGGAGTGCCTTGTCCCGGTGGCTTTTGACTCTTGTCCTTATCGGCAAAGTCATCGGCTAAGGCACCAACTTCGCTCTTCACTTGAGGCGTCTGCTCCCTATGTGGTCATTGCTGTCAAGAAGTTGCATCCAAGCGGCTCAAAAACATCAGTGCGGTTCATGCTTGCCTCTCTTTGCGGCTGAGACATGGCCTTTAGATGCACGGTTAGGCGTCAGTGTAATCCCAAACTCCCGGAGTAGAACATGTAGCATTCATCAATGTGGATTTGCGGCCTGATGGATCTGATACATGAGCGGCGCAAATATCGAGACGAAATATCCAAGTCCTTGTGACCTCTCTGGCCCGTGTCTACTGCAATATGATTCAGATTCAGCTCCATTTTTTACGACTTATCGCTCAGATGACGGCGCTTGTAATGAGAGCAAGGTAAGACCGGATGGGATTCCCGGTGTTCGGTCTAATCGGTCTAATAAAAGAACTTGTGTGTGTCTCTCTCTCCAGGGTGCTGACCTTGTATCAGCAGTGGTGTTACCGCCATCTGCTCTCTCTTAGGTTGGCCAAGCATTGCAATAATTCCTCTGTCAAGGGTGTTCAGAAAGGCTGCCCCACTGGTCCGTCGATCAAGCCCGTCGGAAAGGCCAAGTTCACTACGGAGCATACCGCCTTGTTTCCCGGTGCCACTGCTAGACGAAGCCGGGGCTGCTAGGGCCAGATGTGCCAAGGACTTACGAGTAATATTAGCTCGGGCTCCAAGTAGGCGAGGCTAAAGAAAGACAGGCAAGCGAGCAAACTTCCTGAGGCAGATGAGAGATGGCTTAGAACCAGGCCACCAAGGAGCAGCAGCCACTGTAAGTGTCATCTCTGGCGGTCAATATGGACTACGTTGGTACATGTAGATATTGCCAACACGAAACTGCACAGCACAGCTGGTTGGCTGCATCATTTTCGTAGGGCAGATCTGAGGGGCCTCACCCGTCCGCTCATCTGTAGGGGACGTGCACGGCAGCGGCCGATGATCACGGACTGCCGGACGATCTTGGCCTGCACAAGTAACAGTACTTTGGGGGATTTTGGCGCGGATGGTAATTTAGATCCCGTAATACTAGTCTGTGGTGTAACGATGAGCTGTTGCTTTTTCGATTGTGGCGGTGGAGTGAAGTTTGAGCTGCATCCCTCGGGGCACCTTGCTGCCGTGTCACGCCCACGAACCAGAGTGTTGGATGATTCAATTGGAAATGTGAGGAACCCACATATGAGTGTAGGCTTGTACAGCAATGTTTGATTTTTTTTTTTCCCTTAAAAAACTTTCTTTTTTTCCTATCCCGCTCCCCTGCTTCGCCGATCATATACCCATTGATGATGGGTCTGGGCTCTCGACGAGAATGACGGGGAATATACTCCATATGCCTTGTGATACGGAGCATAGAGAGGGTAGCACTGGGTCTTCAATCGGAATACGGAGCAGCCGGTATGGGTCGAGCGGTGGCAACGTTGGCATTGGTGCGCCGTACTGGTAGCTATAACGATAATATTGGCAAGGTGAGAGTGTACAAAGTTTGGAGTGTGCGTCCTCGAATGTGCGCCGGCATATGCTCCGTAATGCAATTCCCGTTATTGATTGGAGCTGGGCGTCATCATGCTGCCGTGCTTGATTTTTCCGAATGCCAGCCTCAGCGAGTGGCATGTCATGTACGATTTGAGGTCTGTAACCATAATCTGTGCGCGTGATGGGCCAGCGGTCCTGGACCTACTAGCTCCTCCCCTTTCAGCGGCTGCGGCGGCCATCCAGCTCAGATGATGGTACCCAAGACTGAAAGAGTGGCAATTGGTGGTGCTTATTCTTGGATTTGGGCTGCTGTGCATCCGGAGACCCAAAATCACAAGCTGCGTCGTGTCATGCTAGCAGATGAGTGCCATCAGTCATGGGTAGGCAAAGCTTGGATCAACCAGGTGGCTCCTGTGCCCCGGATTGTCGTGTCCTCGCACTTTGGTTTTTGATGTAAGTCAACGGAGAGAGAGCCGGTCCTCTTTGGTGTGTGAGGTGGATGGGAAATATGACAAGTGGTATGCAGGGCAGGAGAGCGACGCCAATTAGAGAGCCTGACTTGCATACGGACTGCTCGACGATCCCTCTCGGCCAAGATGGAGGGTAGCGGCGAACTCTGGTGATGGGCCATCTGGTGGGCAAGCACCGGTGGACGCTAAGGCGCGGGCTCGGAAGCACTGATAGTGGTGTTGGCGGTGCTGGAGATGAGATCAGCTCGCAAATGTGTGTCTTAGTCCTGTGTAACCTAGCCGACCGAGTCGAGCTTTTGGCTCCATATTGCGTATCTAAACGAAGTCCGAAGTAATCCTCTTACATGGTCCAAGGTAAACCAGAGTGAGAGGAAAAGAAAAAGGAAAAAGAGCGCCAATGGTGACCAAGGCTCGGCATAACCCCCCGGCACGGTCTGGGCTGGGGAGCCACCGAGACGGATGTTTTGTCACTCCAGGGAGAATATTGGCCATTCATCATGTAATCTGCACCTGTCATCCACACTCTGTGCTTGTAACACGATAGCCCGGGCAGTGAATTGAAGAATGGGGAGCAGAGGCAGCCAGGCATCCATCCATCCATCCCATTTATCCAGCCAGCCGGAGCGGCCCAGAGCAGCCGAGAGGGACCAGAGGAGACTAAGGAAAAGCCCAGGGTGGCTGGCTGGCTGAAAATTCCCCGTCAAGCTGCAGCAGAGCCGATGTCGTTGCGAGGAGGGGAGAGAGAGAACCGCCGAGTGCTCGTATCGTCCAAGGTTGGTGGGCTTGTCGATTCAAGGAGGAGAGAGCACTCTGTTGTAGGTAAGCAACGTACTGTACAGTGTCATAGCATGCTAAGAGATGGATTTGAAATGCCCAGCATGTTCGTTGCAGGAGTGCTTTTTCGTAGAGGGAGATGCAGAGATTCAAATCCAAATCCTGTGTGTGGGCAACTCCCTTCCCTTCCTTGGTCTCGTTTCAGGAGCTCTCAGCGAGGGCAGGTGCTGTCCAGACTCGCCTTTGGGAGCCCTAACCACCGACACGGCAGGCGCGCAAGGTTAGGTACAGTACACGTATACCTACAGCATAAAGTACATACAGCGCAGGTACTGGCCAGCTCAAGTGTCGCGCCCATCAGCAGATACAATGGGGCTGCAGCAGGGCAGGTGCGCCGCCAAGAGGGCAAACCGGGCTAATATTGACATCCAGTTGATGTATCACTGCTCGTACCGCTGTTCGTACCTCTGATCCATCAATGCAAATCCATGACTTGTCGATGATTGTGCAATGAATTGATGTTTGTACGCAGAATTTCAATAGCACTACCAACTGAAGTACAGCAGTTTTGAATGCGTCGGCTAACAAGGCACCCAACATGTACAGCTCATATTGATACATGTACTTTCGTCATCGGGCGGTACGCTACACCAGACTTTCAAAGCCCATCTCTGTGGCACCGCGCGGTCTCAATCAAGTAAGTCGGCCACAATGCTTGAGCCGCCATTCGCCCGCCCTTTTGCGCGGCCTGCCGCCGAGGGCTGCGCGGATGTAGTATTTTTATTTTTATGTCTATTTTCGCTTTTTATATCGTGCCGGCAGATTTTCTCCCTCCCTCGCTCTCTATACTAGTTGGATCCATTAGGTTGTCAGTGTTACACCCCCCCCTCCGCGTAGACGGCCGAATAGAGTCACGCCCAACACCATCCATCCTCTTTCTCAGATATCACAAACAATCACTTTCACCGAGATACACTAGCGGCATCGATTCGGGTCCCGTCGCATAGGCTGAGGATCGGGGCTTCACAGTCTGTCCTATCCCGATTCTAGCAAGCTCTGCCCTCTTTGCTTTTCTTTTCTTTCCTTTTGCCCCTCCCTGCTCGTACAAACTACAGAAGAAGAAAAAAGGTTTTGAAATTATCTCTGTTTTGTCAAAACAGAGTTGCCTCGCTTCCTCTATCAATCTGCAGTGTTCTTGGTTTTTCATGTGTTGGTCGCATCATCTTGATATCCTCTACCCTTGCCCTTGCCCTCAACCTCACCCCCCTTTTCCGCCCTCTCTTTTTTTTATTTTACTTTTTTACTTTACCTTTTTTTCCCCCTCTTGTTCCTAATCCAAATTCCGTGTATCCCTCCCCCCTCACGCCCTACCCTCTTAAGAGCCTGGATCGTCGTCTCTCCGAGACCCTGTCTTGGAAGAACCCTTGTCCTCTGTGCCTCCGGACAGACACATCCCGAGTTTCTTCTCGTACTCCCCCAGGCTTGAGCCCGAGCTCCAAGACATGAGTGCCCACTGACAGCTGGCAATTGCATCACAGGGCTCAATCCCTGCTCTCCAATCTCACTCCCGACCTCCAGATGCAAATCCCCACTACCCAATCGGGAACCACAACCGGATCTAAATCGCTTGTCTCTCGACAGCTCTGGTGCCCACACCCATACCCATCAAATCTCTTGCGGGTCGGGATCATGCCATGTATGTACTACTACCATTGCTGGGCCGTGGGCGGTCGGCACCCAGCGTGTGAGAGCAAATAAAGTACCGGTACCTCCCTGGCGTTGCTGGTGCGCCTACTGCCCGTATGCATCTCTTTGTTGGCCATCGAGTACTCGTAGCAACTACCTGCACATGCTCTGTCTGCTACAGCCTCTCACGGTCATAATCTGCCCACCGAGTACAAGCTGTAGGTGTCCAAGTACAGCCGATGTCATTGTGCGTTAGCTGGGAGGTACCGCCTTGCATACCCCAAGCACATGTACTATATATGCATGGCCCCATTGTCCGTGTCCTGAAGAAAACCCTGGCTACTGCTTGTATGAGGCACCTGCTTTTGTTGCCCTCTGCCAACTGACCGTCTTCATATCACTGGCACTTCTTCTTCTTCCACCTCTTCAACGTTCTTCCCCTTCTTCTCCCCTGATCATCTTGGCCATCGCCCACTTTTTGATTTCTCTATTTTTTCGCTTCTTCATCCCATAGCATCCTCCCTGCATCAGCTGGACAGACATTCTGGGCACGGCAATGGATCCATTGTCAGACCCCATATCGCCCTCTCTCGAACTTCCAGCCATGACGGAGACAGAATCTTTCACCATCCCTGAGCTCAGCGACTCGGAGTACTTTACAGAGGTGCTCCAGTTGCCTGTGGGCAAGACTGAAGCTCAGGCAGACCAAGAACTGGTCGCTAGAGCAAACGCTGCAGGCATCGCCGCCACTCTGCCGTCTGTGGCTAGCAAACGACATCCCACCAGCACCTGTTCGGTCTCATCATTCGGCACTCAGCAAGATCGGACCTTTTCCAATGCCTCCAACGGGTCAGCCAGCTCTGCATTGACGCCGCATTCCTCCGTCTTTGGATCTCCGTGTTCCCTAATCGATACTGGGTCTGGAGGTAGGAGAACCTCGAGTACCAGCCTTACATTTTCCCATTACGAGCGATATATTTCCTCTTTGGACTCCGTTAGCATTCAGATTCAACCTCCTCGAGTTCCACTTCTTGCCAATGATGGTTCTGCCCAGAGCTTGGCCAGCGTTGGGTCCAAAAAAGGTCATCGTGCAAGCCTCAAGGACCGCCTACGCTGGAAAAGAAAGACTATCGAACCTGTGGAAAACAAAATGTAGGTCTCCCTTAAATCCACTACAAACTTTGCCTTGTACAAGGCTATTCCTACTTGCTTTTCATGTGTGATGAACCGATAAGCTGACACCCCGTTTTCAATACTTCGATATAGCCCATGTATTAGCTGTCGAAAGATTTTTGGAGCAGAGTCAGGCGCGTTGCATAAGCTCCACTGTGGCCATATGCACTGCGTCGACTGCGTGAGAGACTTGGTAAACCAAGCCGTTCAAAACGAGTCCCAAATGCCACCCCGTTGTTGCTCTCAGCCCCTCGCGGCCCCCCTTGTCAGGACGATCCTTAACCAGGATGCCCAGGAGACCTTTTTGCTGGCAGTTCTTAAGCTCGGCACGCCTGTCGAGGAACGAATCTTTTGCCCAGATCCAGCCTGCGGCCACTTTATTCCGCCACATGACGGTCATGACCCTAAGCACCCATTCGATCTCACCTGCTTCAAATGCAATGGTCGCGTGTGTGTTATATGCAAAGGAACTGCTCACCCCATTGGCGAAGATTGCCCTCAAGATTGGGAACTGGCCGTCTTGAAGAAGAAGCAGCAAGATAAAGGGAACTGGAAGCGATGCTACGAGTGCAGATCCTTAGTTGAGCCGACTGAAGAATCTCCATACATGACCTGCCGATGCAAAGCTCGCTTCTGCTCCGTGTGCGTAGGTATCTGGGATCCCACGACTGGATGCCCTAATCTTTGCAGCTTTGAAGAGGAGTTACAGCGGCGCCGACAGAGCAAAGTGGCCATGTCCTGCGCAAATGAGCAGCGGTTGCGAGCCAACTCGTCAATTCAGCAACTTGGACAAGAGCAACAAGAAGAGCTGCGTCGATTCTTGGATTACAAGTCCCAGGGTAAAGACGCCTTGCAGACCCGCCACCTGTTGCAAGAGGCTGCCATAGAAGAAAAGTACGATTGCCAGGAGGAGAAGCTCCACGAGAGACATGAGAGAGCCTGGACTGCTCAAGAAGATCGCCACGTTGTCGCCGAGATGGGGCTGCTCGAAACGCTGCAGCAAGATGAGCTGAACATCCATCTCCGACTCAAGCACATGGAGGCTTATTGCAACGGCCTCGGCCGGAACCCAAACTCGACGGCGCCAGTCAGAGTCGTCACTGAGCGAGACCTGAGAGAGCTGGGTCAACAGTATTACTTGCGAGATGGCATGGGTCGCATGCGCGAGTCTAAAATCAATCTCATGAGGGAGCGACAGTCCGTTAAGATGGAGGAGCTTCGGGCAAAACAGACAGAGGAGCTCTCGCTTTTCCTCGATAAGAGACAGGAAGCGCTGGACAGGCTCGAAGCCCAGTGCGTCCAGGAAGAATCACAGTTCAATGAAGTTTTTGAGTGTCGCCAGTCACGTCTGCAGTCTCGATGGGTGCTCGCTATTGAGGTCTTGTGCAAGGAGCTCGAGGAGCAGAACCCTGGTCAGATCTACCGCCGCATTGCTACACCACGATGGCCCGATGACAGGACCCTTCAAGTTCACAACTAAATCCGGCGGGGGCTATACTCCTATTCCACTGCAAGCGAACTTGTCACAGCCCTGCCAGGGCTTCGCAACACGATGATAGCCTTTCACATCTGCACAGCCTTTACATCTACACGTACACTTACGGCCGCCACCAGCCCTTGTTTCCTTTGTTCGTTCGTTTCCATTGCTCTACTTCTCTCCATTGGCTGCTGAGACATGACCATGGCCCTTTTCATTTGTTCGTTTTAATTGCTCCTGTTATTCCACCACTTTTACAAGAACACGGACATCGCAAGATCAACTGCTTAATTCTAATATTGTTTAAGACACGTCATATCACGCTCCCTTCATTCACTTGTTTTTTCCCCCATACTCTCTCTTATAATGTTGATAATCTTCTTTTCCTTTATTATTCTGTCGGCAGCATGGTTTAGCGCTCTAGGCATGGCGCAAGATTGAGGCGCGAAGAAAAGGAAACAAGCAGTCGGGGTATCTACTCTCTCTGTATCCCCTCGCTGCTGCCTCTTGGACTCTAATTCTTCTACAATGGCGTGTGTTTGACGCCAAGCTCCTTGTAAGGGCTTTTACTTTCGATGGATGATTGTTATGATACCAACCAAAAAGGGCGTGTGTACAAAATAGGGATTTTGTTTGGCGAGTTTGCATTAAGACAATCTTTAATGGATGAGGGCAGAGCTGAACCTGAGTACTTCAGCATGAGGCCTGGAGGACGTGTCACACGCACTATAGCTATTGCTCTGGTAGCTGTTTCCTCGCTTAGGACAATGTGAACACAATTTACTTAAACTTGGTTCAATTTGAACCATCTAAATCCCAGTGTGTTGAAGTGAATGTAGCCGATGTCGCGGTGAACCAAAGACGGTGGTCAGGCGTAATGACAAGAGTCTAACCGATGTACAAGTCTGCTCAGAACGAGTATCACATATCACAGTTTCACTTTGGGCCCTAGTATCACTACCGCCGTCCGAGTGTTGATGTGAATCATGTCATTACTTTTTCTTGCGGCGAAAAGGACTCAGCCGCTGAGGTAGCATCCTAATTCCGATTCCAGTATAGCCGCTGGACGGGCTTCGCGCAACTTATTCCGGGTTCTTGGATTCCTGTTCCAGATTTCGGACAACCCCGGGTGCAGCTAATTCAGCGGGCGAGACATGCGTCCAGCCATGGATCTGGGATGATCAGCTGGCTATCCACACCACCTAAATCGTTCCCCTGAGCCGTCCCATGGCTGAAAGCAAGCCCATTTGTTAGGAACCGTGTGCTTTGTTCCGATGTGGTTCTCGCTATAACCCCCAGGAAGGCCGTAACACACTCCGTATGCCGATCCGAAGTAGGTAGTACTTCGTGTCCAGTATAAGCTACCATGGTGGCACTCGAAAGGAGCGATACTGGGGTATCTATCCCGGGAGCTTCCCTAGCTGCCGGCTCGGAGAGTTTTAAGAGCCTTGCCTGCCTTGCTAGGATGGATTCTGCTGTCATTAGATGTCACCTTTGCTCTTGAACAGACGTCATCTGTATTTGACCGAATTTTGAGACAACCTTATCTCTCTTTCTATCTTCCTTTTCTTTCTTTTTAGCCATCTTTTCCTTTTTTTAAGCCACTTTTAGGCAAAAGATAGAAAACCTGGTACGGCTGTGATATGTTTCAAACACGTAGAAGTGGTGTGTCCCTCATTTGCGCCTGATGGCGCTTAGACGTATCGGCCGAGACGCAAGAAAAAAAAAGTGATCGATTCGTCATCGTACGAGTATAACAGGGGTCAGAGACACCGGGGACCTGTGATAGACAAGGATCCAGCATTATTGTAATGGTAAGAAGAGAGAGGAGTGGCCATGATTGTGCACAGCCATGTGCTTTCTGTTCTGTTTCGCCCGTAGCAGCCACTACGAAAATAAAGTCTCGGAAGAGGACGATCCCGAGAATCGACTATTTCCCTCGCCTTCTTCTCTTGACAGTCGGAGATAAAGGCGAAGGCCGAACTGTAATAGTAGGCGGGTGTAGGCCTATACACACACGTGGACGCAAAGACGTCGGTAGACTGAAAGACAAGACACTCTTTCTCTTGGTCCAAGTGGCGCATATCTTGTCTCAAAGTAATTATACCAAACTCATAGACGAGCCGTGAGGCCTCAAGTACCTATACTTGCGTCGCTTCTGTGCCTTGTTTCCAGTCGTCCGGAGCATGTTTCCCGGTTTTCTAGGTGATGGTGGGTGGGTGAAGCACCGTAAAGGGTGGGGAGAAAAAGAAAAGAAAAGAAAAGAACGCGGTCATCGCTAATAACCCTGTCAGCTGAATCGATGGTTCTGCCACAACTCAGCTTTTACCAAAGCATATTGATTCCGACGGCAGCATGGACGCCCATCTGTGCAGCCTTCTGCTTCAGCTCTCACTTGCAGCAGAGCAATCTCTCCATGCGTTGTAGATCTGGTCTTCTCGTAGCTGTACGACATAACACAACTTGTGTTGGAATCATCCCGTGTTGGAGTCATGCGTCCAGCAACATGACCTCTTGAAAGATATTTGTCTCAAACTCCAGCTTGTGTAGCCGGCGACTTGCCAAGTTGGATGAGCTCTTCCATCGGACAAGAAACACCCATCTCCATCATCGGCGATTTGCCGTCTTTGCGAAGGAGCGGCCGACTGGACATGGCTTTCTCCAGGCATCAACGAATGTGATAGAATTTCAATCGTACGAGCTATTCGCTGTCTCAGTCCCAGTCTCACTTGAGAAACTCTCTGTATTTTTGTATCTTTCACCGAAGACGTACGAGGACGCACTTACTTGACAAAGAGTGGAGAAGACGGAATAGCCCATGTTGATGACCCCTGGTCGCGAATTGGCAAGGTCTGGCACACCGATGAAATGTCGGAGCCGCCGCTAGGCGATGCGGCTCGTAGATCCGGAAAGCGGCAAATCATGATAATCCGGTATTCCCCTAACGAAATGGCAAAGCGATGGGTCTTGGGGCTTCGGTTATCGCACGTGATCTTATCAGACACGAGCCCCACGCGCTTGGCGCACCGAACTGGGTCGTGCAAGAGGAAAAAAACCCTGCCGAATAGCACAAAATTACAGCCGAAGGAAAAATACGCCCTTTTGCTACCCACACGGACTACCGCGATTCGCAACCTCTCGACTCTCTCTTGCACACCTTCACCATCAAGGACACACATCAATCACAATGGAATCCTCCAGCAAGGCCCCCGTCAAGCTCGTCAAGGTGACCCGAGTTCTCGGCCGTACCGGTATGAAGAGACCTCGCTCTGTCGCCCTAGCATTCCCTCTCGCCAGTCCGCTGCCGTCGCCGCCGTTGCAGTTGTTGTCGCCATTGTCGCTCGATTGTTCTCATGGGAAGATGGAGGAAAATTTTTCCAATTTCAAATTTTGAAGGGGAAACAACATGAGAAGGGAAACTTATGGTCGACAATACAACAAATCGCAGGCTGGCACGCAGATTGGCTGAAGGACATGCTAGGGCATCTGTGGAATCGAATCACAAGATACTAACGGAAACGCTCAGGCTCTCGTGGTGGTGTCACCCAGGTCCGTGTCGAGTTCATGGACGACCAGACCCGTTCCATCATCCGAAACGTCAAGGGACCCGGTATGTTTGAAATCATGCGATGGCTAAATTGTGGTGGCATTGTTGGCTGACTTGTTTGCACAGTCCGTGAGGACGACATCCTTTGCCTGCTCGAGTCCGAACGTGAGGCCAGACGTCTGCGATAAATTTCGACGGTTAGAGTGGAGGAAAAGAAAGCAGATGGTAGAGGTTCTCAATGGCGTGAACGGGTACGGGTCATTTTCTTTTGGGTGTGTTCCAACTGGACATTACGGCCTCTTGTGACGGCATGAAACGATGGTGTCAAGTAGCGACAACCGGCAGGGCTTCATCCTACCTAGTCGGAAATACCTAGGCTCATTCTCATAAAAAAGATACAAAGCTTCTTTTTTTGGTCCAGACATGGATGGCCCCTTGCCCCAATTTCCAAGTGCAGATCTTGCTGGCTCGACCAACGACTGACTGAATATATTATACTAATCAACAAGTCCTCCTCTTTGTGCTGAAAACTGCTAAGGAGTTGTGGCATAATTACACAACTCGTATGGGCTTCCTTTTGGATATCGTATTACATTACGGTATCTTGACGTGTCGCCACGACTTACGCTGGTACATGTAGGAAGGAGTTATACGCTCCTAAGCGTGCCAATACGCACAGTAGGATGCCGCCTTTGCCACTCGATTGTCTTTCTCGTTGGGTAAGCATAACTGTAATACTGAACAAAAGCCTGAGACACAAGCGCGAGCGATGCTGTAATAGTGGGCGACGTTCAAACAAGAGTGGTGAGTATAACAACAGCCAGCAATCTCTCAGTCATGTAGTTGTCGCGTTGCATCGCATCCCTCGTATATCGGGCATCAATTCTATAGATGGCTTATCATCTGTTAATGCAGTGAGAGATTAGGAGCATGTTTCACAATAATGTCGGAGCAAGCAAAAGGAGACTGGAGACTTTGGTGGCGCCTTCGTTTCTTCCTTGGGCGTTGCTGAGAGATCGGCACAGATGCATCCGGAGAGGGGAAGATGGTGATCGATAATGACAGCTCTAGTAGCAAATCTTGACCTGGATCCATGCTCTGCGGTTAGTTTGCGGGGGAGCACGAGGCTTCTTTGTTTTTCTTTCTTTTTCCAACAGTTGTTTGTTTGTTTGTGGCCAGGATAGTCTCATTCTGGTTATTCCGTTGTTGAATCCTTGTGACCCGCTTCTACAGTACAGCGTACGTGTACGGATAAGCTAAACCACCTGAATAGGTCCCCTAGCGCGCCTATTTTAAGGTTGAGCCGCTGAAACTTTGGACAGCTTCTGCCCAGTCTCCAGCCTTTCTGGGCTCCCCGCAGCAGCCACGCACATGTGAGAGGCACTAGGCTTCAAGCAATGCACCGGACAGCTTCACCGAACGTGTCTCGCTTTGCACGGCATGTCTTGAGAGACAAGGAGCAATAATTGAAGAAGACGGAAATCGAAAGAAAGAAATCGAAAGTGGGCCTTGGACGCGGAAAAGGCGGTGCGTAATGACGTGAGTTTCATCCATGAGAAACCAGGACTCACTCAATGGTCAACTGCTTTTGGCGAGGTGCAGCTGGTTGAAAAGGGCTTGATGCTAATTGCACACGAGGAAGGAGTACAGTACCAAGGTGGTACTGATGCACTACGCGATGTATGGCGCCCCGGTCATAGCGAGCGATTTCAGCGCTATGCGCCGGTACTGCCATTTCCAGCGCGTTGCCTTTGTGCCACGCCAGCGCCCTGTAAGTACCTGGCTTAGTAGCATGGATGTACTGGGCTGTACTAACAGCAGCGGCTCAAGGGCCAGCATCGCCTCTCAGCAGCACCAACCCCCCAAAGAGAGCCACTGAAAGCCAAACATGCCACCAAACCCCCATACTAAGTTTCCCCCCCATCTCCATCTCCATTCTTCATCCCCATCCTCTATCCCCATCTTCATCCACATCGACGTTATCCGCATCTTATAGCTCGTCCCCCATTGATACCTCCATCAGCCACCCACTTCGACCTGCAGGAAGAATTGTACTGTGCTGTATTTATTCCGTCCTTGGCAACTGTCCGAAGAAATAGCCCGGCCCCCAAATCTCTTCTCATCTCCAGCCGGCTTCTATAATCCGCATCGCTTGCCGATTGGCTTGTGCTCTGTGAACCTTGGGCCCCTCACCCTGCTCTGATTTTTCCTTTCTTGTTTTCTCTTTTCCCAAATTTTCTTCTTTTTCTTGCTAGTGACGACATCGGAGAGAACGGCACCTTTCAATGGTCTCTCTGAACTGATCGACATCGCTTCCGTTGCTGCTCATACCTAGACACACAACAAGCTAGAAGAAGAAGGAGAAAAGACATCAAGCTCCAAACCGAGGCTTGCGAAGCTCATCACGTCGCAAAGCACCGCCCTCGTCTTCAAAAAGGGTTGGGATTCTCAAAAGACATATTTCACGATTTTGCAGTGAGTCTTCCACCCCTGCCTCCCTCTCCCGCCACTTCGTTGGTCCGTTATAGTTCGTTCCATTCCATGCTGTTCCTGCATCTCACTCACCCGTATCCACATCCTAGCACGAACTCCAATCGTGGCGGCGCATCTCTTTTTTTCCCTCGCGAATTAACGGACGATACGAACACAGAGATTCGTCATCGCCTACTGTCCAATCTCTCCCTTCCCAATCATATCCGAGGCGTCGAGCCCCCTCGAAGGCGAATCCGCGCGCACAATGTCCGACTTTCGCTCCCCCATTGACACCTCTGTGCCGTCACTGTCGCTTCAGATGCCGCAGATGACGACGCAGCAGCACAGGCGAGACTATTCAGGATCCATTACACTAGACGACCACACACTGGGCCGACCAGCTTCCGGCGATGCTACTACCGTGCAAGAAGGCGCTGAAACCGATCCAAAGCTCAGCGAGGGCATGGCGACGCTTCACCTGGGGACTGCTGCGGACCAGCCCAGCCCTCCGCCCCCGACTGATCCAGCCGTGTTGAAGCTGGTTGGCGAGGTGCTGGCATCCGAGGTACGAATCTTGCCAGTGAAATGCGCACGCGTCATCTCGATGCTAACTCCCCTCAACAGCAAGGTATTCCCGCGCTGCTGCAGCGCTTGAAGCAGAGCATAGCTTCCGCAAAAGTGAGTTGCTTTATCTTGCATCTAAATCATGGTCCTTGTACATGGGCGGCTGGCTGGACATGCAGTGCTAGCTGCAGCTCTAGCACCATGGGGCTGAGACAAGAGAAGCGAAGACGAAGCTGACGTCAAATTAGGAATTCGGTACCTTTCTCAAAAAACGAGCCGGCCTGGAAGAAGACAGTGCTCAGACCCTCAAGAAGCTGGCGCGCGCCACCCAGGATAACATACGGCGACCCGAACACCGCGGAGGCACATTCGTTCACGTCTACGAGGAAATGGTCCATATTCACGAGCGCATGGCTGATAATGGCATCCAGTTTGCCGCCACACTTCTCCAAATGAACGAAGAGCTCCTCGAGGCCGCCGGAAACGCTGAGCGTAACCGCAAGGTCTGGAAGGCCAACGGCCTAGCCGCTGAGCAAAAAGTCGTCGACCTCGAAGCCGCCATGCGCAAGAGCAAAGCAAAGTACGACTCTCTAGCTGAAGAATATGATCGCGCCAGGACGGGCGAGAGCAGGCCCGGCGGCGGCAAGGTCTTGGGCGCATTCAAGGCGCACAAGTCAGCCGCTCAACAAGAAGAGGAGCTCCTGAAGAAGGTTCAGACCGCAGACCAGATATACCACAGCGCCGTCACCAGTCTTCAGACCGAAAAGGCCCAGCTTCAGACCACGACCCGTCCCGAGATCGTCAAGTCATTACAAGAGGCTATCCGCGAGATAGATTCCGCCGTTGGGATGCAAATGCAAAGATTCGGTAAGTATTTGGCTGCCAAAATACCAACTGCGAGTTGAATGCTAATTGGTAAACTCTTCCATAGCTTTGAACAACGAGAACCTGCTGCTAGGCAATGGTCTTGTCATCAGTCCCTTTAGGAACACAGCTTCCATCGGCCCCAACCAACCCCGAAGCATGAGATATGCCATTGCATCCATCAGCATCGACAAGGACCTGGATGAGTTCGTCGCAGGGTATCACTCCAAGGTTCAGCCAAACCCCGGCGAGATCAAATACGAACGCAATCCGGTGCGTATTCAATGTCCCATCTGAGTCTATCTCTAGCCACTCCAATACTAACATGCTTTCTTCGTTTACCTCTAGGTCCTTGGTCCAGCCCCCAGCACCATGGGTCACTCATCATTGCCCTCTGTCTCCCACACTTCTAAGCCTTCCGTCAGCCAGGCTGCTCCTCAAGGCGGATACCAGCAATCACCACAGTCCTTTTCAGTTAACTCAAGGACAGGCCCTAGCAATAGCTTTGGCAGCCCACCACCAGGCGGTCCAGGTCTCCAAGGACCTCCAGGACCAGGAACCATTGTACCAGCGGCTGCTTCAACTCCCACCAGTGCAGAGCCTCTGAAGTCGTTCCATCAGCCCAATCACAGTCGAACCTTCAGTCAGGGTAACATGCTAAACTCTCCCGTCAGCCCTCCATCTCAGCAGTACGGTGCAGGTCCAGCACCAGGAGCTCCTCGATTCCCCAATGGCGGCCCAACTGCCACCGGCCCGCCTCAACTCGGAGCGCTTCCGTTCCAAGATAGCGAAGGCCCATCAGCCAAGAGCGCTTCACCTCCTCAGTTGGGACTTCCGTATCAGCCTCCTGGGCCAAGCGCTCCGCCGGCATACAGTGCCCCCAACCATGGGCCCCCAGCCTCCAAGCCAGTGTTTGGCGTTCATCTCGGTCGCCTGTATGAGAGGGACGGCCTTGCTGTCCCTATGGTTGTGTATCAGTGCATCCAGGCTGTTGACTTGTTCGGTCTCGGGGTAGAGGGAATCTACCGCCAATCTGGATCGTTGAATCACATTAACAGACTGAAAACAATGTTCGATTCTGGTATGTCCCACGTCCATCCCCTTGGCTACTTAGCCACTCACTAATGCTCCCTTGTACAGAATCCCAGGCACAGGCCCTTGATTTTAGAAATCCGGAGAACTTCTTTCACGATGTCAACAGCGTTACGGGCCTGTTGAAACAGTTCTTCCGTGACCTGCCTGACCCCTTGTTCACGACAGAACACCACAGCAGCTTTATCAACGCAGCGAGTATGTCATCTCCCAAAACCAAGGCTCTTTTGACTGTTTTGACTCGTTTACTAACCATGTGCTCGCAGAAAACGAAGACGAGATTGTTCGACGAGACTCGCTCCACGCCATCATCAACAGCCTGCCCGACCCCAACTACGCTACCCTGCGCGCTCTGATGCTTCATCTACACCGCGTCATTGACAATTCTCACGTCAACCGCATGAACTCCCACAACTTAGCCGTCATCCTCGGCCCAACCCTCATGGGCACTGACCCAAGCACCGCTATTACAGATGCTGGCTGGCAGATCAAAGTCATCGATACCATCTTGGTCAACACATACCAGATTTTCGATGAAGATTAATTTAGTTTGCTATGCACTTTCTGAAGAAATCTAGTGTCCTATCTCTGTTTATCTCCACCTTATCTCTATTGCATGGCGTTTCCATTCTTTCGTTCCCTTGTTATTCGTTTTTTCCCTTACTCTCATCTCACCTTTCCAATCATTAGTCGGTTTGCTTTCTGCTTTTCCTCTGTACTTTTCACAAACGTGTCGATTTATACAATCAATTTCCTTTACATTTTGCTTCCCATCCACCACCCCAAAATCTGTTATTGCTATTTAGTTGAAACGCCTTTCTTGCTGGGAAGGGCTCTAAATATGCCTCTGTATTGTTCATAGCTTCAAGTACTGATCGGTCGCTTGCTGGCTAAGAAGACCACGCGCGTCTTTATTTCCTTTCTGTCTTGGGAGTGATGTGAATGGGCTTGATGGATGGAATGACTAGATTGTAATAAGCTAGGATAACTTCAAAGTATATAATAGAATGTTGTCCCCTTTTTCGTCTTGTCTCCGTTCTCCTCTGCCGTAATTATTCATCGCGTTATGTGTGTATATATAAATCAGGTCATTCAATTCAGCAAAGGTATCCTACAGGAAAACAGCAATAAGAGAAAACAACCAGCAAAGAGCAAAACCCCGCTTCAAAACCTCACCATACCCATGCCGTACACAAGAAACTCCAAATCCCAGGTTGAGAAAAACAAAAACAATGATTCGCAATGAGCCTCCTTCTACATCAATGTCAGTTTCAGGATATATCACACCCTTCTTTAACCCCTTTCCTCCTGTATCACAATTTTATGACTGCTCCAACAAAAAAAGAAGTTGGTAAGAATCCCTCTCTACTCCTTAAACAAAATATGAAGTGTAGCGGAAAGAAGTAGGGAAAAAATAACAAAAAAGAAAAAGAAAAGGGGGGTGAAAGAGATTGCTATGCTGTCGATGACACAACTCCTCTCATTCCAAGGTATCTCTTCCTCCGCACATGATCCCAAAACAGACATCCATTTCCACTGTTAGCCTTTCATGCCCCTTTTCGCTACCAACCGACGCATAAGCCATAGCAATTAGGGAATTCATCTCCACATCTGGTATGATACGTCTTCCTTAAACAGGAAAGACAAACAAAAGTAAGAAAAATGTTGAAAGCAAAAACTAAATGCAGAAGAAAAATGCACTGCCTTGAGGGAGATATGCATCCTAAGGCAAGGGCCTGGAGTTCCCGCTCGCCTTCTTACTTTTGTTTCTCCTCTGCCGGATAAAAAATTGATCATGAGCGTAGCCATTATGCGCGCTGAATGGTGCTTCGTAATGATGAGATGAATATGATGCTGAAAGACAAGCAACCTAGACCTTGAAAGGAAATAAAACCAAATAACCCTGAGTATAATAAAGAAGTATAAGAGAAAATGAGAGGGGAAAGGGTCAGCAGGGAAGCCAAGAAGCCGATACTCCCTCCCCAATACACACAAACTAGTGTATTCTAATGGCTTCAAAAAGGCCCAGACTCAAGCTCGTATCATTCACGCCGACGTTAGGAGTGGGCTCGCTCAGTAATTCCCATCGCCGAAGAACAAACGGGGAGAGCCTCTCCTGGGTCGTCGGGCCAATGCCGTACATTGCACCCATGCCCCTGGCTGCTGTGCTATGGGGCATCGTCGTCTTTTCTCTATGGGCAAGCATCAGGCCGTCTGTCGCGGTGAGTTGCGGGACGCTAAAGATGTAGAAAAGGCGAGCGTCCGAAGACGAGTGCAAGTTTGGCATCATGCCAGGCACAAGAAGAATGGACTTGGCGCAGTGGAGGCGCAGGTCATCTGGTAGGCCATCCGCCAACACGGTGGTAACATCAAAGACTTGCTGCAGCAGACTGGGACCAACTATCTGGCTTGGTAGTGCTTCAAGTGCAAGGAACAGGCGACAAAGAGTCAGGACAGTATGCGCTCGTGCTTCGTGGTGCGGAGGCAGAACTAGCTTGCCTTGGGCAGTAGTGGTCATGACAGATGCGCTCAACGGCTCCAAGGACACGCTGTGGAGGAGCACGAATTTAAGCAGCATCGGTAACCAGTGTTCGATGATAGGTATCAGCAATCCCTTCATCTTGTCTTCTTGGTCCTTTGGCGCAACAACGATTTCGACGAGATCTGACAACCTGTCGGCTAGGACGCTGGTAAGCTGAGCCGTATTTGGCGGCTGTTGGCCTACAACGATGGCCTCAATAACGCCAAGGAGTTTCTCTGCGAGGTATAAATTATTGCTATTCGCAAGGGTATCATGGAGAATGCTTGGATCCTTGGACGACGATGAGGAAGTCGGTACCAGATCCAAAAACCGCGAACGAGCCTGGCTCTGTAAATGCCGAGAAATATCTTCACTCAAACAAGGAAGCATAGTCGTCCACATAATGTTTTGTGCTTCAATAGCTCGATCCATAGCCTTGGCAAATAGATCAAATTGAGAAGGGTGTTGTTGCCGGCCATCTTCACCGTCGGTTTGACGGGGTGCGGGAATGGAAAGGTCCATATTAAGCTTGATTTGACAAAAGGGCATAGTCAGCTCGTTTGCCAGACGCAAGATTTGGTCATAAGGCGCAGCCGACGACGCGCCTTGATCCCCTTCCTGCTGGAATAGATTGCCGATTATCTCATGGACGAGGCGGAATCCTGCCGGTGGAATAGTTTTGGCACTGAATACTTCTGTTACGTCCGCGGTGTGCACCACAATCAGGAGTCGCAAGACGTCCAGCACACGCTCGCGATACGTGCCATCGTCCAGTAGCAGGTTTGCGTTCCCATCTCGCGCTCGAAGGTCTGCATATTCGACGACCGCGTGGCGTATGAGAGAAAGCAGACCTTTGTAATGATTGAACTGGATGGCCCGCTGGTAGATGCCAAAGCGGTAGGCCTCTTCCTGGCTAAGATCGGTATCGGCAGGCAATTTGGATATGACCAAATGAAGCAACTCCTGAAGATATGTTACTGACCCTGGGGTCGCCAAGTCAGGTGGCGCCGCCGCATCAGCCTCTCCTGGGGCGGCAGCTCGGGTCAAGCTTGCAGGGCCGACCAGGAACGAAACAGGCAAGGCATCGGTGATGATGAGGAGGGGAAACACGGCATCCAATGGCTTCCGGCTCTTGAGCAACCGAACACGTCCAACCCAGTCGGACATGAGCTTGTCGAAATGCTGAGAGTCGAACAAACGAAGGCGGGTAAGAAGGGATGCGTGGATCCTGCGGTTGTCATCCATCTTGGCCCAGCCTGCTTCCAGTCTGCGGATGATGTATCCGAAGAGGCGATTCATGGTCGGGTGGTCGATGCTATTCCCACTGGCCAGCAGCTTCTCGATTTGTTCCGATACTTCGCCATCAGCGCCGGATGGCGGATTGACCATGTTATCCGAAATGGGGGAGCAGGCATCGGTCGCATTGTTGCGGTCACTTTGGGCAAGCTCATGGGCCAGATACTTGGAAATTTCTTGGCGGCTCGGCATCCGCCTGGAGAGGAAGCAGAGAGAAGCAAGCAATGGGCGCGAAACCAGACCCTGCTCTTGATTAATTGCCTTTAGCCGCTCAAAGAAGATGTTGAATAAACGCTCTGCACCACCCTGAGCGTAAAAAACCTGGAGATTCAGGTTGACAGTATCGACACAGGACGCAAGCACCTCGATATTGGTTGTTCTAGAGCAAAGCTTCAAGACGTCGCAAAGAGCATAAAAGTCTTGAGTTCCCTCTAAAATAGTGCGGATCGCGGAGAACAGGCGCAGAGACACGGGCTGGACAGCCTTGACGAGTCTCAAGACAGTCTCGCGTAGATGAAGGCCCACGGTGGTCTGCAAAGCTTTTGAGCTGCTGGTGATTCTAGGAAGGAGTTTTCGCAATGGAATCGGGTTTCTGCCAGCCATGGCATCGTCCTGTACGGGTAGGCCCAGGGTGTGGTTGACGCACATGAGGGCATTCCCAAT
Source organism: Trichoderma harzianum CBS 226.95 (assembly GCF_003025095.1). Taxonomy (NCBI): domain Eukaryota; kingdom Fungi; phylum Ascomycota; class Sordariomycetes; order Hypocreales; family Hypocreaceae; genus Trichoderma; species Trichoderma harzianum. Next base: position 1,375,748 of record NW_020209249.1, on the reverse strand, counting down.
GTCACTTGCTTCTTCGGCAGTAGAATAGTTGGCAGCCCGTCTCAGCAGGTTGGCCCGATCATCCTTCTGTTCTTCGGTGAGATAGCGTAGTGGGAGGTGAACAAGCAGTCTGGTGGTGCAGGGAGCATCATCGGAATCGACCTCGGAAGGGTGGCTACAGGCGCCGCGGGCCATAAGCCACTTTAGGTACTGAGGAACCGAAAACTGTCCTGTGCGGACCAGTTCCGTTACCAATTGGTAGACGGTCTGCTTCCGCCCTCCATCTCCGGCTGGTATGGTGTCCATGTGCTCGAGGATCGCACCGGTGACGTTGACCCTGAGCGTGCTCCAAAACCTGATCAAGTTGGCCGCGATGTACACCCTTGCCAAGCCGGGACGGTAAAAGGAAGTAGCCCAGTCCACGGTAGTCCTGACGATATCAACCTTGTCGTCTCCAGTAGCCCAGCACTTTTGTGGCAGATCGCGGTCTATCTGACTAAGAAGCGTAGCATCCAAAAGCCGCACCAGCTGTGGTCGCCCGGCCAATGGCGAAGCAGTGCTTGTGAAAGACAATTGGCCATTTCTGATGTTGATGTAGTGGTACGCTTCTCGACCCACCTTGTCATCCCGTGGTAAGAAGGCGTCTAGAGCCTCTCTATACTTTGGCCAAAGGGCTGGGTCGATGAAGCTATCGGGGTTGTTCCTGAGGAGCGAAGATAACAGGCTGGAAAGCTGGCTCGATAGTTGCATCAGGATATCCTTGTCAGGATGAATATGAATCTATCATTTCAAATGGTTAGTATATATATCCACTCGTTTCCTCTCTTCTCAATCTCGTTGTTCACCCCTATGTTATTCTTGCCGGGGGATCATAGAAAGGCAGGAAGTGAAGCGCAAAATTGGAGCAGATGACTTACGGTATTGAGATGGGCAAGAAGGGAGTAAACAAGACGGCGTCCATATTTTCGGGAGCGTAAGATGTCGGCCCAGCAAATCTGAGCAATCAGGATCCACATAGGAATCTTGGACTGAGGGCTATGTTCAAGGCCAGACGTGATCCAATCAAGATAGTGATCTCGGTCAAGGAGCTGTTCGGCGTAAAGATTTGTTGCCAGTCGTATACTAATCAAATAAAAGTCAGCTTCAATAAAGGGCAAAGAATAAGCATATTAACTCACGCATAAGTCAACTTGGCCTTCCAGTCTGGCTCGCCAAATGCCGAGGCAACAGATTCTACAAATTGCTCCACGAAAACGGTCCAATCCCTTATCCATTTGAATTCGCCTGCTATGGCAAAGGCGCCACCGGGAGCTCCTTTTCTTTTGAAAGCACGAATCTCGTTGGCACCGACACACTTGGCCAGCCAGACAGCTCGTTCGGTCGGCACGCTTTTGTTGAGACACTGGTCGAGAAGAGTTCGCCCTCGGATACCATGAGGGATAGTTCTACTCAGTCGACGGAGAGAGATGGCAGGATTAGCCAAATCCTTCATCCATACCTCCCTCTTGGTATCGGTAAGGGTAACGCGGGGAGGAGGTTTAAATGTCGATGGAGCAGTGACGTGGCCACGATGTCTGCGCTGGTTAAGCACACCCATGAAGATGGTGGATAGGGCACTCAGGCCGGTCTTTTGCTTGATGGCCGGGGATATTGTCATTCTCGCGGTACTCGTCTCGTTCTGATTGCCGCGATCCCACGTGCCCTTCTGGATCGCTTCAGGGCTCCAGTCGTCTTCGTGATGTTTGCCATTGCCGCCATGCCAAGGAAAAAAGTCAGCGTGTCCAGAAAAGAGCCCCCGACTGAACGGGTCACCACCTGCAGGGTTGGGCTTTTTGTCCGCAGAGGGATACCGTGGGGCATTCTTAGGAACCTCGACAGTCCACGGCCTAGGGCGGCCATCCTTCTTGAGGGCTGGTGTAGCCCTTGGAGGTGCTGCTAATCGCCTCGAGAGCTCTGGGTATGTCTGTGATGTCGGCGGGCGTCGTCTGGGCATGGGTAAAGGATGATTATCGTTATCGAAGTCGGCGGCCGAGGCCCGAGAGGGTGCCGGGCTTGAGCCATCGACATCTACGGCGTCAGCCATGGACGGCCCACGCGACGTTGTGTGGCTCTGTGGTGACGAAGCAGCGGAAACAGATGCCGAGGCCGAGGCCGACATTGATGCTGAAGCTACGCTTCCAGGAGCGTCGATATTGGAAAGTTCGAGGCGTAACCGAGAGCCGACTCTTCGCGGCGTGGTGACAAGGCGACCATGGCCTTGGGCAAGGTTTGCGCTTTGGCCCTGCCCTTGACCTTGGGCCTGGACAGGGTCGAAGGAGTCGCTCGAGGCATCACTAAGGGCCGAGTCCTTGCGCACAGGTGACGAAGGAAACAGCTGCTGCGACAGAGCGCGTTGGGGCGGAGGCCGCTGAACCGGCGGCAGCGTCGTGCTGCTGAGGGTTCGCTGCGGCGGTCGCGGGTGGACGCCGATGGGGGTCCTGGAGGTCATCTCTCAGACGGGAGGTGAGGCGCCATCCCGTTGTATTGCTAGCTATGAAGATGTGGATGCCAACGAAGGTTAGGGTAGTAGGTAGGTGCTGCGAGGTGGATGCGTAGGTACCGAGTCGATACTGTGCGATACGGGTAGCAGCCGGGTAGTTGGTTAGTTCGGAGAGGCGAGTAAACGTTCCAAGGGCCGGTCGAGCCTGATGACAGTTGCCGCAGCGGAAAGAGAAGTTGGGAGAAGGTTGATATGAGGTGGACAACAGCCGCGAGGAAGATGAGTGGACGTTGGATTTTTTGAAGAAGGTACGGAACCGTCAACCGATGTCCGGCAGAAGGGAGTTGTATTTTCCCGCTGCACCCGAATATCAGCCCCAGCCTCAGGCGTTGCGATAGCGCGCGCGGCAGCAAATCAGGGCTCTGGCGCACGACTCGCGAGGACGATTGATGTGCGTATCTGGGGAGGCGAGATGCCGATGAGGCGGTGCAATGGCGTGCAGAAGCAAGAAATCCAAGATGAAGTTCCAATGACGGAATGAAGGGGAAAAAAGAGGGAGTCGATATGACAGACGGCAAAGGCGTTTTGAGAGCGAACAATGGCCGCGAGAGCGAAGCTGACGGCTCGATTCCCTTAGCACCTATTTTTTGTCTCGCCAAGGTACGGGACAGGGTATCTGTACCTGTCGCACAGCACGCCGAGGGCGTTCCGTATCTGTACCCTGGACACTGTGCGATGCTGACTGGACGCACAATTCCCACTAATCTTTGGGCCGCTGTAGGTGGTGTGACAGCCTACAGGTATGAGTACGAGTACAGGCAGGTACTGCGGCGCTAAGGCCTGAGGGCTGCGAGGACACTGTACAAACTTGTCTAGCGGCTCGTCCCCAGCGTACAGTAGGTCCGGATGCTGGTCCTGTCGACGGATTTTGCGCGGCTTTTTTCTTTCCTTTTCTTCTTTTCTCCTTTCCTTTGTGTAACGTAAGATGCGTGACTACCACTCGTACTTAACCCAACAACTTCCTACCTCACCTGCACGAGCAGTAGCACGGGTTGATACCTACCTGCCTTAGTAACCTTGACAGCACCTTAATCACCAGCGCACAGGGACGATAAGAGGCAGCTCGGGTAAATCGACAGGGCCAGCGTTTATTTCCCTTTGACGACTTGAACGATGTAAAACGACCTTACACAAAATTCAGCCCCTATTCAATATTCAACCACCACAAATCTCAAAGCGATATTGGGGATGATCCTACGGTACGAGTATTAGGCACAAGAGGGCCGATGCCTACAGGAACCAGACGAAGAGGGGGGCGTGCAGTGCTGCCTCTTTCGGATGGGCAAACCAAGTTAGCAGCGCGATAAGGCACTCATCGGTGGACTTGATGTTCCAGTTAGCAAAAAGCATCGCTCAGGGCCTTCCAGCGGGATTGCGGCCATTGGCGGGCGCTATGCAGCCAATATTGCCGCTAAGCCACGGAAAGCTGCTTGCTCCGTACCTGATGTACTGTCCGTCCATGACAATATGGGGTTGGCGAAGGTACCTCTACAAATCAGGAACTCGCTCCAGCCCGCGATGCGCCACATGCCACCACGACATTTGCTGTGTGGCTGCGGCCACCCCGTTGCACCATCTCCCCCATCCCCAAAATTTCCCCTCAGATTTGATGGATCCCAACTGCAAATAACCTCTCGAGTAGCGCGGAGCCAGCATTACTGTATTGTTTACGGCTTGGCTTTGGCGGCAGCATTGTTGGCACGCATCTAGACAAATTGCTCGGTCAGTTCAGCCGCCCCTTCAGCCGGGTCGAGGCAGAGGCAGAAAACGACGGGACGACGTTCAGACACGGCCGGAGAGACTCGAGCTCTCAGGGAGATGTTGCGAGTTGCAAGTTGCAAGCCGGCATGATTCATGACTTGATACCACGTTTTCTCCCGGACGTTTCTCGCCATCTTCTCGCGGTAGACAAGGGGTGGGCTTTTTATCCGGCCCGCCATTACGAAATATTCGCCTTGCCATTACTCAAGATCAAAGCGTGCAGTAATACTGATTCCGACGACAACGAGACGGACTAAAAGCAAGGCAAAGCACGATGGCGGACCAATGTCCATCAGGAAAACGGACCATTACTAGCACGATATCTGTCATATCTTCTGTACGAGCACTTGGACTCCGGACAGCACGCGGAATGCGGAAACATGCAGCCCCCGCACAAGATACATACAGACATGCATGCTTGGACATGTACAGTATGACCCATCTCCATCTCCATCTCCATCTCCATCTCCATCTCCATCTCCATCTCCATCTCCATCTCCATCTCCATCTCCATCTCCATCTCCATCTACAGGTGCGAGCCTGTATTACCGTGATTCGTACATGTACGAGTCCTGCCTCTATGCTGCGAGGGCCGGGGTGCCTCTTTTTCTCTCGTCAAAGAGCGCATGTAACTCGATGCCCTTGTCCGCATGTGCATGCAGCCACGCGATGCAAAGTGACAACCGGCGCAAATAAACTGACCGACATCATGGATACTACCTACTAGGTGGCCAAGATAGCACTTGTGCATGTAGGTACGAGACATGCAAGAAACTTTCTCCGAAACACAACTCTCCCTTGCCTCTGCTCGCGGGTTCCTTCATCGGTGATTTTGTCAAGCGTGGCGCCGCTGCAAACCCAACGGCTACTCGTATTAGCCACTTCAGAGGACGCCTGACCAATACACCTCCGTGGACACTTGGGCATTCGACATCAAATCCTCCATTCAAGCCCCAAATCTCCTTCAAGGCGGGGTTAGAGGCGGTGAAGCAGCGCAGCGAGCCTTTGCAAGCAGTGGTAATAGTTTTCTTGGTGGCGTATTCAAGTTTGCTACAATCTCCCTCGTTGCCAAAGGGACGCCAACCTAGCTCAGCGCCACAACGCAAATATGGCCCTTTCGATTCGTCGTTGGGACGCATTCAACTTTGTGCAACGGGCTTTAGTAATACATACGACCCTGGGAGTAATAGCGGCTGAGTCGAGGATGGACAACCCTGGCAGGGCAAAAGGCATACGGACGGGCCAGGCCCCGGGAGCCTCGCTCGCCCTTGAGTTTTCAGGTCTCGCGGCCACTGCCCGGAGCAGTAGTCCGCATACCAGCATCTGGGCTTGAGACCCCGAGATTGCTCTCCGCACGAATGAATTGGGTGGCTACTACCAGTAGTACCGGGTCTCGCTCGTATCGGACAGCCAGATCTGCCATCTGTCCCACTGTGTGACGCATGAGGTCAAGACAATGTCTTGTCCACGCAACTACAGTAAGAATGCCGTCTTTACCCCGATGGCTGAATATGTCGGCAGCTCCTCCATACAGAATATCAAGTACGCTGATGAGGGTGTGATCCATGACGATGATTGATGGAAACGATGATGAAGACCGTGATCCAAGCCTATGCATGTTTTTGTCCTGCTGCTGCGACCAGTTTGATATGGAAGCGATCCAGCCGAGACTGTCTCATTCACCAGGCTATTGCCATACCTAGCGATCAAGATTCTACAAGCGCCATTGCCTCTTGATACCAACCCGAGGTCCACCTACCGGGATCAAGTGCAGCAAATATTAAGATTGCACATAAGTAGCTGCGCGACCTAGGCCGTCTCTCGGGTTTCGATGATCTCTTGACGGTGGTACAAGTTCAAATGCTTCGGCTTGCATGTGATAACCGGACGCCCTTGATCGTCCGGGTATCCTGAGCAAAGAGCCTGGCCCAGCCTCAGAGCGTCGGATCAAGCCCGTTCCGCAGCAGATCGGGTCGGATACGCTTGATGGATGAGACAGTCGTAGCACTTGATTGAAACGTGAGCCCGAGGCCCAACCCACGCTCTGTTAGCACAGGAGTCGGGCAGATATGGCATCAGCCTCCACGGAGAAAATGGGAGACCTTGGGCACCTAGTAGTAGCAAGCCGTACTCCATACATGCACGTCAAAACTGCATGTGTGCTCTGTACATGTAGGTAATATCGTCAAGATGCAAGGCCACGTCGACGAGTCCCCGTCTCATGCTACCCTAGACCCGATAATTCTCCGTCGGGCGGTTCAAGGGAAATGCGACTGCTTTGGTCCGAATATTGGGCTTTGGAGGGCATAATATATCGTTTTCATAGACCTGGATTACATGTTACATATTTGATCCCATTGGACATGGAATAATATAGTCGCTTTGTGTTCCACAATTGTGATTTCCTAGAGCGTCACCGACGATCAATATAGATAGAGTCAAAGGGTTTCCACCAAGACGTAAAACACTACACATATAGACCAAGTCTAACCTATCTACATGTGCTTCCCTATCTATAACCAGGCACCTAACAGCATCGTGACGGGCAAAAGCGTTATCAGTGGGACGAGGCCCCCTTTGATTACATGTACTCGAAGCTGTAAGTCGTGGCCGTAGTACGAATTCTGACAGTGTCAGTTACAAGCGCGCGAATGGTGAGGCAAACGGAAGATGAAACATCAATCCGGAAGAGAAAAAACTAATGTTACCGGTACTACTTGGTACTACTGCTAGCATCATACAAACACATGGTCCGTCACATTGTACAAGTCAGAGCGTCTCGAAACTCGAGTCGCGCATTCATCAGAGCTCACCAGCATCGGCCTCGTTAATGCTCCACTCGCTCCAGCCTTTCTTCTCGCCAGGCAGCTGGATGCTCTGCCACTCCTCCTTGGTGACCTTCTTCCACTCGTCAATGGGGATCCATCCAATGTATGCACGATCGCCGAAGCCGCCAATCCAGTACACCTGCGTAACAACCAGCCTTGCCCACTCGCTGGCATGGATGGGGTTGCCAGGCAGCCAGTACTTGGCATCGCTATGCTTGGTGGTGTAACACGAAGCAAGCCGAACGGCCTCCTTAATGTCCGGGTTGATCGGTTCCAGATAGCCGATGAGCGAGAACCTGGGCAGGTTGGCAGCAGAGTAGGGCACCGTGTCTGGAAGCGAGGAGGAAGATGAAACGTCCGACTCGGCTAGAGTCGAGGCTTCGTTGTATTCCTTGTTGCCAAAGTACGGCACGTATGCAGACAGACGAGACAGGAGCGGGATGCGCTTGGCCGGCGGGTACGGCGGTTTCCACTCCACGGCTAGAGTGAGGTTGGACCCGGCACGGACGTTCTTGAAGCTGGTAGCGATCTTGATGGCCAGGAGCGTAGGGTTGCCTTCATCCTCGCAATCTCCGTAATAATCCTGTAGGCCGATTGGAATGCCATCGAGCCCGTCCGGTCGTCTCTCCGCCGCGTCGGCCTCGCTAGAAGACGACGACGATTGGGGGAACACGGTGGACAGAGTGCCGAGCTTCGAGAGGGCCAAAACTCGGCGGCCCATGACTGCCGACTCGTAGCTCGATGGGATTCGCCTCTCACCGGAGCCGTCACCGAAGAGTGGAGCGGTGAGCTCGAGGGCGGCGGCACAGCCGGAGAGACCACCAATGACACCGAGGAACTTCATGGTTACCGATTCTGCAAATGAAAGAAGCAATGATGATTTTTTTGTGTCACCACGAGTCAATCAGTCAGGCAGCAGTTGACGCTGGTAGCAGGCGACGCGGGCGTTCTTTATAGACGGGCCCCCTTGGTCATGCGTTGCAAGGACGTATCCAAGTATCCTGTCAACCAGACTTTACCCGAGGAAAGCCTTTGATAAACGAGCTCAAAAGAAGAGGGAACTACTCTGTAGAAAGTGTGATGTAAGACGCAAGGGGAAGGGGAAGATCCCCTGCTCGGGGGTCAAGTGATTATCGAATGGCGTTTAGCAGGTGACTGAGGCCGAGATTGATAAGATCAGATTGATGGCTGCAATTGGCTACTAACGGGGCTGAGTGGGCTGATTGACCTCATGCGTGAGCGTTTTTGACATCCTCGGGTATATAAACTTCATTGTCAGCTCTCTTACAATAAAAATTCAATAAAAGTGATTGAATACGCGAAAAGACTCATTTAATGATAGTGAGTCAGGGTTTATTTATTTAAAAGTACTTGTATGCAATGCAAACTGACATATCATTTCTCTACGTACAGATGCCTGATGCATGTATATTTCAGACTTGCTCCATTCCCTTGATTCAACCTCTCATGTCCTCGATATACTGTCTTCCATAATCTTTGTACCACTTTGCGAGCTTAGTAACCGGTGACAGCTCAAATGTCTGCACCAACTTGACTGTAGGCATTTCGGGATACGACTTTCTGACCTCGTCTTCTTTCAGCATACCGTCTTCCTTGACATAACTCTCGATATTTGACGAGAATGCGTCGACGTTGTACGACATCCATCCTTGCATTATGAGCTGTTTTGCCTTCTTCCAGGGCCCCATCACGGTGGTCGTCGGCCGAACCTGAGTCTGCAGCCTGGTAATGGTATCTCTGTGCCACTTGTCCATGAAGCTACCGTCAGAAGCATTGGCCATCTCGTGTAGCAGCTGTTCAAGCCGCTCAACCTCTTTGTCATCTTCTATGTCCACATGAGCGAACGACCTGCCCCCAAAGAGCCGGGCTACTGCATGGGGATGCCAGGATTGCCTTTCTGCCAGAAATATGTTCCCCGCCATTAGGTAGATGGTGCGGACGTTCGGAAGGAGGCTACCTTTACCAAACAGCCCGGCTACCAACCGAGGGTCGACATGATCTGCATCCAGCAAGATGGCTCTAGTCTCTTCGAGGAGCTTCGTCTGCAGAGGAATAAACCCATCTTTGGGTATGCGATACGGGGAAAGATCCAGTATATCTTTGTGTCTGTTGAACCATGTCCAGGACATGGGAGCGAGAAACTCATGACAATACAGGGCACCATGCCTATGTGCGACATATCGAGCCTCCCGACAGACATGAGATATGGGCGGTGGGGTAACACTTGTCCATTCCAGGAACGAAGGCTGAAGGTAACGGAAAGGCCGAAAAATCTGTACAGGCAAAGCCAGTTCCCATATTTGGCATCTTAGCTCTGGGGGTAGGCGAGAGAAGTAGGGAAACTCGGCTACGCTTCCATTGTGTGACTTGAGTTGGCGTTCAAGTTCTGTGATGCGATGTTCTTGAAGAAGCTGGACTCGCTGCAGCCTTTCTATCACGTGCTGTATTTCTTCAATACTCTTCAATGTGGGAATTTGCGAATTGTACACGCTTGGTTGTATGTGGGTTGCGGTGTATGCTTCATCCACGCAGTATTGTGCATCCATGCTGACTATGGAGAAAGCTTCGAGTTTGGATACAACCTCATGCATATTTCAAAACAATAATAACTTGGACCTTTGTATGGAAGATTGAAACGAGAAACTGTTACAGAAACTTGTGGCTGCCATGATGAGGATGAAGGGATCTTTATGTAGGTTCTGTCGACGGTGAATGGCTGTTGGCAAGTCCATACATCTATGGGGTGAGATGAAGGAATACATTGGGATCAAAGCTGGTCTTTCAGCAGTATTTATTGTTAGCTGAAGAGATTTGACACTTTATCATTTATCTCGTGATCAATTGCCTTCCACGCTTTGTTGTGATAGCTGATCACAATTTCTTTGACAATTCTTGATCTGGAGTAGTTTATACGGCCCAGATGAACATAAAGAGGACGTCATTGGACTCACAATCTAAAAGATGGTTATAAATCGATGAAATACGTTTCAACTGAGAGGGGGAGAACCCATCGCCATTCATGATGTAGAGAGTTTGTACGGAGTAGGGCAAACCATGACAAAAGCTCTCAGCAGCAGCTACTCCGTAGAACTCTCACATCTTCCATTGCCAGATCATATAATGACCGAGAGAATCCTTTCCCGCGCTGTAAGAGTACACATCTTCCATGGACAATCTTCATATGAGTATGTGGGGGTTGACCTACTTGTTTGTTTGTTTTTCCTTTTGTTGACGACATTTTCCCCACGGCCCTTAAGCCACTCTTCCCCACCCCTTTGACTCTGGAACACAAAGCAATGGCAGATTCCACTCAGCTTGGACTGTCATACAGCTAGCACGAGTACTCGGGATGTGGCATTGTTTATCCCCCCCTCCTCCCTTGTGTCATGTCATTTAGTATTGGATGCCACATGTTGTCATGGAAATGAGCCCTTCAGCTCAGACAATCCATACACGCTAATCCATATGCAGATTCAAGAGCAATCTACAGTCAAAGCCTTTGAAATTTGCAAAAATCTGCAAGGAATCCAGATCGAGACGCTGGATGTGCAGGGCCATCGGACATCCGGTTGGCTGTCCCGCACGCTGGATGCACGCACTGCAGCGCCGAAATTTGATGCTGAGGAGGACCTGAAACTGGCGAAGCATGTTTGAAGCTGAGATTCCGATCCCCGCTGCTGAGGTCATCGCTTGCCGCCCCCAAAAAGGCCGCCACCAGCCCAGCTTTCCGTAGCGGGTGCCACAGGGCGCTACAGGGCACAAATCACCGTTCAGCACTGCACTCAACGCTACCGGTGGCCCAGTGCTAGCACCCGATAGCGCTGGCCAGCTGCTGTCCACAGTGGGCATCGCACCGCCCCACCCCGCGATAATGCTTGTTGCTGCTGCAACCATGTTGACTTTGAGATCCTCCCCAGGCCTGCGGATCCAAGGCAGTCCAATCACAGCAACATCCCACTTACCCAAAAAGCTCCCCCATGCCACTTTTGCATAATGTTACCTTGATCGATCAAGAGGCTCGCAAATCAAAATCCATTGTTTCCAGCCCGTTTGATACAGCGAGCCGTGAGGAAAAAGTAAGACGGCGATACCAGGACGGTAAGCTTTTGCTTTGGGTTTGCTTTGTTTTCTTGTCTTGTCCCCGCCCTTGCGTTTGTTTGTTTTCTCTTGACCCTGCAGCTAGCCAGCTCTTCTTCTTCTTCTTCTCTTTCTTTGCTGCCCACAGTATCATCACTTCTCTAACATCTTTGCGCCTCTAGCGGCCAGACTGATCTCATCTTGAATCATTGTTCTGGTTGTTCCAACCCCCCCCGGCGTCTTCTCCACCTCGCTCATCAAAGTATTGACCAGTTGGACGCCTCCAAGAGACAAAGAACGACGAGAGGGGATCCGCAAACGCACATACACCCATACCTGATCACACATACCGCTAGCAATAGTATACATACGCAGAAGCAGATATCCTCCGCCGCAGACGCCCATCAGCCAATCGATTCGGCGGCAGCCTCTATCGTTGTTATCCCCCTGGTCAACCGTCCCTCTCCACCGCCGCCACGTCACGCCTTGCAGCGGGTTAGAAAAAAAAAAATATGGCCAGCTTCATGTCGAGTTTCTTCCCCGGCGGCAGCAGCATCAGCAGCAGCAGCAAGGACAAGCCGCCGCTGGCTGGTGACGCCGCGCCTCGCCCCGTCACCCCAACCATGAACAACATCAACAGCTTCATCAACCCTCTCAACACGCCGCTGGGAAGCCCCAGCAAGAAGACGATCCCGCCTGGCGCCCACGACCTCCCCACAGTTTTCGACACCGCTATGAACCTGAATTCCCCCGGCGTCGAAACTCCCATCAGGCTGACGCGCCCGCAAAGCGTAGTCGCTCCGCTTTCGCCTGGCAAGGCCAGCACCACCACCCAGCCTCCCCCTCAGCCTCACGTACAGCCCCTGGGCAAGCAGCCTATCGAGGAGCTCAGCGCTGCGGTTCAAGAAGCTGTACAAAGCGCAACAAAGGGCAGAGCATCACCGGGCACTGGCAGAGCGTCTCCTGGTACTGGCAGAGCATCGCCTGGCACTCCCCGGCGGCGACAACAGCATCAGGACAATGCGCCCGTGCCCCGTCTCGCTGCTCACGACCAGGACCGCCAACCCCACCACAGCCATGCGGCGCTCTCTCGCCAGCAGGCATACGAGACAAAGGACCGTCCCATCATCGCGAAGAGATTTAACACCGTTCGCGGTTTGACGGATGAGGAGCGTGAGATTCTCCAGAGACCCAATGTTCGCCGAATGGTCAATGTAACGCAGCTATGTAAGTCTTTGTCCTGTGTAAACGTGTGGAGGGGAGCTGGGAGTCGAATCCTTTAACTCTAGATGTTGCATTGCTGCCGACCAACCGATTGACTGACCGAATTCCCTCTCTGTTCACAGATTTTCTCGATTATTACTTTGACCTTCTCACATATGTCGGCGCGAGACAAAAGAGGCTGGCCGCCTTCAAGGCTGAGTTCCCAGAGCCCCCCGAGACGGACGACGAAACTCATGGGCTTATGTGGTCCAAGTATACCGGCCGAGAGCGAGCTAACCTTCGAAAGCGTCGGATCCGACTAAGACAGGGCGACTTCCAGATCCTCACCCAGGTTGGCCAGGGCGGTTACGGCCAAGTGTTCCTGGCACAGAAAAAGGACACGCGGGAAGTGTGCGCCCTCAAGGTCATGAGCAAGAAGCTGCTCTTCAAGCTGGACGAAGTTCGACACGTTCTCACAGAACGCGATATTCTAACAACAGCCCAGAGCGACTGGCTTGTTCGGCTCCTGTATTCGTTTCAGGATGACAAAAACATATACCTTGCCATGGAGTACGTGCCTGGTGGCGATTTCCGCACCCTTCTCAACAACACTGGGGTGCTGTCTAACCGACATGCCCGCTTCTACATCGCCGAAATGTTCTGCTCTGTCGATGCCCTCCATAAGCTCGGCTACATCCATCGAGATCTGAAGCCGGAGAATTTCCTCGTCGACTCTACTGGCCACGTCAAGCTTACCGACTTTGGTCTTGCTGCTGGCGTTCTAGCTCCATCAAAGATTGAATCTATGCGACTCAAGTTGGAACGGGCCTCGGAGACTCCTGTACCGTTTGGCAAGCCAATTGGGCAGCGAACCGTGGCCGAGCGTCGAGAGGGCTATCGAACCATGCGCGAGAGCGATGTCAATTACGCAAAGTCTATTGTCGGCTCGCCCGACTACATGGCACCAGAAGTCCTCAGAGGGGAAGAGTATGATTACACTGTAGATTACTGGAGTTTGGGCTGCATGCTGTTTGAGGCACTCACTGGCTTTCCGCCATTCGCTGGCGCTACTCCCGACGAGACATGGCGGAATCTGAAGCACTGGAAAGAGGTTCTCAAGAGGCCTGTCTGGGAAGACCCCAACTACTTTTTGAGCAACCGGACTTGGAGTTTCATAACAACGTGAGTGAAAACGGCCCCCACCCTTCCATATCCTGCCTTGGTCTCTGAACTAACACAGAAAAAAGATGCATCAATTCACGGGCCAAGCGTTTTTCCAACATTAAGGATATCTACGAACATCAGTACTTTTCCGAAGTGGATTGGGACACACTGCGGCAGACGCGGGCACCGTTTGTCCCGGAGCTGGACTCGGAGACAGACGCCGGCTACTTTGACGATTTCGGCAACGACGCCGACATGGCCAAGTACAAGGAGGTGCACGACAAACAGGCCGCGCTGGAGAACATGGCCGAGCGTGAGGAAGAGATGAGCAAGAGCCTCTTCGTCGGCTTCACGTTCCGGCACCGCAAGCCGGCCACGGAAGACGGCGTCCCCCGGAAGCGCATCCCGACGGACGAGTCGTTTGGGACCATGTTTTAGAGCAAACCAATGGGATACGAGTGGTGCTATCACAGGGCTGCATTCCGCCGGACGAGGTTTTGTTGACTTTTTTGGCCTTTGCTCTCGGACTTTTTTTGAACTTTATTTTGCACTACTGCATCTGGTTTTTTTTCTCCTTAATCATGTCTATTTTTCCCGCCACTTTGTTTATTTGCCTTGTCCTCTCTGGGATTTCCCATTCTCTTCCTTTCTTTTTCTGGTTACGATACCCCAACGTGTCGACCATTGGCATCAAAAACCTCATGCTACTACTACTCGTTTAATGTGCTACTAGCCATTTCTTTTTTTTATCCTTTGTTGTGTTCTTTTTTTATATGGATTTGGAGTTTGCAGAGAAATGGATTATCGACCAAAAACTAAAAAGACGCGCGGGTTGGTGTGAGTCTGGCTCTTCTCATGGTATAAAGGACGGCATGCAAGGGGGGGACTGCCAGGTTGGCCGGGCTGGCATTGGGATTCCGGGGCGGAATTGATGCATTCATGTAGGAGTAACGAGCACGAGTATATGGTACACAGGTAGACAATCGAATGTATGACTTTTGCATGAATGTGTCAGTGTCAGTGTCAGTGTTTTGTGATTATGATACTTGTTAGCGTCTTCATATGGTGAACAAGACAGTTTTCCAAAACAGGAATTTATTGTAAAGTCTGTCACTGCAGAAATACTTCCCATCGATACTATCAAGCGTCTTCTTAACTGTAAAGCGTGCAATCAACAAACTCCTCCCATCATTGCCCAGTCATTCAAAAAACAGGGGGGGAGTGCCCAGATCATATATGGAAAAAAAAACAAAAAAAAAAAAACGGGAATCCTTGCGCCGCAGCCAATCTCCGTCAAGTAGAAAGCCTTTCCCATCGAGTGAGTTCTCTCGTAACATGAAAAGTAGAGACAAAGGAAAAGGTGGATATCCCTCATTCAAACGTTGAAAATAGACCGGATAAACGACAATAAGAGAAAAGGAAGAAGAAGAAGGGAAAAAAAAAAAAAGCAGACTTGTTCCTCCCCGGGGCGTTGATTGAGAAGCAAATTGAAGGCGCCCCCCAAACTATCCCAAAATTAATCTATCAAGTCATTCATCCGACGACAGAGAGGCGAAAAATGTGCGGTGGATGTATCAACCATGCTTCCATCTTGGCCATATGGATGTATTTTGCTTTATCGGGCCTAATGTGATTTATTATGTAGACGTCGAATCGAGGGAGTTTGAGTCGCCGTCGAGGCGCAAGAAGCCACCCTCGGTCGTTTCTCGGTGGACGCTTGCTTTTCGCCATGGTTGCGGATATCAAACCAAAAACACTCCAATGAATTTCTCCACCCAAATTTCCCGGAACAAAATCATCAGACTGTGAGAAACAGTCGTGCTAACAAATAAAAATTCAGACCCAGGTATCATTGCTTGAACCATCGCGCCGTGGAGATGCCCATTCTTTTGCGCCCAATTTCCTACAATACCGCCCTAGACTCATTTGCAAGTAACGCAAACCACCAGTATTAAAAGCCTGCTCTTTCTTATAGCCTTCCAAGAGTTGGATTGATGTTTTTTGAATTTTCATATGGCAGAGAAATCAACCAGTGGTTTCATGCCATTTATTTCGTTTCAGTATTAAAAAATCAAAAGTTGAAATCCAGTGGCCTTTAAAGACTCATTGTCAGCCACTCCCATTCCTGAGGGCCTGATGAGCCGCCGGCGCTGTTGACCAGGTTGGATTGGGCACCGCCCAAAGACACCATGCTTGATCCCATCATGGAGCGTTGGCCCATGGCGAAGTTATTATTCGACATCATGGCACTGGAGATGGAAGGCATGCTGGGGGTCGTGCCGAGTTGCCGCACAACTGGTTCTGCAGGACCGTCAATGTCCATGGCCGATAATGAGGTACCCTCGCTCTTGCTGTGCCTGCGCTGCCTCTTGGATGGCGCCGTGGCCGGCCGGGATGCGGACGATGAAGCTCCAGCTCCAGGTCCTGGCGTTGTTTTCATCGGCGCAGCAGCGATTGGCACAACACCTTTACCACCCACTATGGTGGCCCCTCCATACTGGCTACCCGGCGTGCTGCCTGCGGTGTGCTGTCCGCTGCTACTGGGGCTGTCGCCATCCCTGTTGCTGCTGGGTCGATTTGCCGATGGCGGCGTTGTCACAACTTGGCTATTTGTCACAGGAGCAGCGGCAGCGGCGGCGGCGGCAGCGGCAGCGGCAGACATGGACAGCGTAGAGTTCTTCCTCGAGGCGGCATTGGAGCCAGTGCCATTCTTTTTCCGCGATCCTCCGACGGGAAGATTGGCGCCAGACCCTCTGTTTCGCTTCTTGATGACGTCTGTCTTCAAGCTCAGAGGACGCACGACACCGTGGAGCTTTAGGAAGAGGCCACAGGCATTGCAGAGAGGCTGACCCTCGGGATTTCGTCTCCACAGCGGAGTCGTCTGGGTGAAGCAGTTGGTGCAAGTGGTGGGAGTGCTGCTCTCGCCGGGATTACCACTACCCGCATGCAGATTGGTCGAGGAGCCATGCTTGGAGCTTGGGGGCGGTGAAGTTGGCCTGCTTGGCGCAACTGACGAGAAGCCCGAAGCGGTTCCCGGAGCGTGGCCGCCCGGAGAGCTGGGGAGCGACTGGGCAATCTGCTCGAAGCCGCTGTGCTTGGTCGCCATGTGCGAGGGTGTTGATGAGTTGCGAGGGAGTCTGTTCTGTCGCTTGTCGTTGCCCATACCAAGCGACTGCGAGTGTGATCGGCTCAGGTTGTTGCCGTCCCAGTCACCACTGGTGTCGACGTAATCAGTTGTGATGCCGCCGATCTGAACTTGCTTGCGAGTCGGGCCGCCGGGAAAGCGAGCAGCTTGCGTGCTGAACTGGCCTGGGAGCGAGGCATCCCAGCCAAAAGACCCCGCCTCGTCGACGGCAGACGTAAAGTCGCCGTGGAGGCCAACGCCGCCGCGGTCCAAGAAGGCATTGCCATCATCTTCATCAGACTCGCCTCCGAAACCAAGCATGTTTCCTTGCTGCATTGGCAGAACAGGAGATGCGACCTGCGAATCTGTCTGGAAAACTTGGCTTGGGTCGATGTGCGCAAAGGAGCTTGGGCCGGTGCTGTACGCTGGCACTGCTTCTGAGCTTGAAGTTGTGGCGGGGAAGACGGCGCCGTTGCTGTTGGGGTTGGCACTGCTGCCACGCGCGGCATCATACAAGAACGGGTGGTTCATGTGATGGT
Source organism: Trichoderma harzianum CBS 226.95 (assembly GCF_003025095.1). Lineage (NCBI taxonomy): Eukaryota > Fungi > Ascomycota > Sordariomycetes > Hypocreales > Hypocreaceae > Trichoderma > Trichoderma harzianum. The sequence continues at coordinate 1,358,513 of NW_020209249.1, read as the reverse complement.
TGATGTTGGAAGAGCTCTGTCGGAAGCCCTGCGCACGGTGGTGCTGGTGGTGGTGCTGCATATCCTGGGAGCCAAAGTAGACGCCCTCACTGTCGGGCATGGGAGTAGATGTTGCCGACGGATAGCCCGAACCGGTTGGAGAGTAAAAATCGGGGTTGTTAAGAGAGGATTGTAGCCCGGCGTTGCTGTACATGGATTGAAAGGGTCCATTTTGCATCATGGGAGAGGTGGAAGGGGAGAAGGAGAAGTTGGATTGGAAGTGGTGGCTGGAGCCAAGAGGGTCATTGTCCATAAAGGCATCCAAATTAAAGGCCGAGCTTTGGTTGTTGGCCATTTGGTGCTGCATGGGCATTGCGTTGGAGTTGTCGAGAGAGTATCCATTGAGCTCAGAGTCGGCCTCCAAGTCGAGGTTTAGGCCTGATGAGCTAGTGTTGATGGCACTCACATGTGGAGAGAAGTTGGCAGGCCGTTTCCTCGTCTTTTGTTCCATTGTTAGCGGCGGGCACGTCAAGAAGGGAGAGGGGCGTGTATAAGGGATATCTCGTAACAAGTCTGGATTGGGAGAGAAGATGGACGGCCGCATGCTAGAAAAGGGAAAGGATGTGTGCTCTTTAGGGAAAGGATGTGGCCATTATGGAAAGGGAAAAAAAAGCAAAGGGGATTAAGGTGGGAGAAAGAAAGCAACTGCAACTGAAAGCGCGCCAAACAAAACCCCAAAAAAGGTACATGTTACAAGGCGTCCCAGAAAGCTTGTTCTCCTGGGCGTTGGGTGGGTTATAGTTTTTCCTATTGAAATTGACTCACCCGGCGGTCGTCTATACTCGTCTTCCTGTCATGTCGAGGGACGTAATGAAATTCATCATTGTGCCCCCGCTGGTGAGGTGGCGGCACAGGGACGGACTGCGCTACGAACTGATTGGTAGAACCCTTGCGGCCCTTGATGGGGATTGCCGAAGCCAGCGGCTTGGATGATTTGCTGGTCTTGATGGCGGCGGTCTGGGGACCGGAGAGAGACGATGCAGGAGGCTGCGGTGAGGTGTCGTTGATGGAAGCTCCTCCCTCTTCGGCGAAAATGAAGTCGTCAATGTTCATGGCATCCATGCCCTGAGCATGGATATCGGATGTCTTTCGCAGCTGCTGGGCAATGCCGCTGGGAGTGTTTTGTGGTTGAGTTGGCTGGGAGAGAGATCTGCGATTCGAGGAAAAAGGAAAAGAGAAAATATGTCAGCCAGTGCCGGGATGATGTGATGAAGAGCGAACCCGCTCCGCTCCCCCCAAAGGAGAAGCCAAGCCATATCTAGCCTGTTAAACGACATCGATGCAAGAAACGACAGACCAATCAAATGGACATGGCAGGGCATGAGACGGGATGACAGAAAAATATAATAATACCTGTTGTGCGTCTTCTGCTGCTGCTGCTGCTGCTCCCGCTGCTGCTGCTGCTGACGCCTGCGCAGGTTCAGAGCCATCATGCGCCACGTCAAGTTCTCCATTCGCTGCTGGTTCGGCAGCTGCTGCTTGGTCCTGGTGAAAAACTTCCAGATCTGGGCGGCTAGCGGATCTTCGCTCTGCATCTTCTCGAAGTCGTCGTCCTGTTCGGACGAGCTCGCCTCCACCTTTTGGAACCCGTCAAACAGGGCGGCGTTGAGGATGTTGTTTTTTGACGACGAGGCTGGCTGCCCGCTCGTCATAGCAGCGGCGGCGGCGGCATTGCCGTTGGTGAGTGCGACATGGCCGTCTTGCGAATCCATGCGGGCGAAAATGCGGTCGGTACTTCGATGGGGATCGGGTCTTCGCGGAAAGCGGTAATCGTGTTCTGTGACGGTCGGGTGCATCGCAATCGGGCTGACAACTGCCATGGACTGCGGGATTGCTATTGAGAGCGACGCTTGGAAGACAGACTGGGCGGCCGCAATAGGCGCGGCGATTCTGAGTACGTAAGTTGAAAGGTAGGTATATGTAGGATGATGCGAATCCGAGCCGAGTGGAGGGGTGACAAGAGAGGATTAAAGAAAAAAAAAGGAACGACCCCTGTATAGTCTTGCTTGAATGGCGGCTGGCCTGTGACAGGCGAAAGTAGAGAGGGAAGGGGAAAAAAAGCTGGCGACAGGCTGCTTGTATGAGTGAATTGGGAAAACGGCCGCACTCTGGCCGGGCGGGTCCGTCTGGTCAATCAACGAGCAGGCACAGCTTGCGTTGCGGTTGTCTGTTCAGCAAGGACGAGCACAGGACCGAGCATGTACTAAGACTGTTAAGTACGAGTACGGGTGCAGCTTCACCGTCAGCAGTGCGTTAGTTGAGGTAGGACTGGACGGCCGAAAAGAGGGCCCTCGGTGTGGACTCAGATCGAGTGAAGCGCTGGCTGCCCTTGTCTTAAGAGTATGTCTGAGGGAGAGTCGAGATGCGGCTTTGCTGTGCTGTGCGAAAGCGGCGGCCGTTGTTTTTGTTTTGCTTGGTTTCAAATTCACCGTTGAGTGAGATGCGGGAAATAGAGAGAGCGACAGAGTCACAGAGAGGGCCATCCAGAGCGTGATGCTCCGATTCTAGGTAATTAGCAGCAGATGGTTAGAAGCAAAAATGGAGCCGTGAAGATGGAGACTGACCGATAATACTCCCGTCCCCGTACCTGCCGCGCTTTCTCATGATTACAGACCAATGCCTGCAGCGCCGTCTACTTGGAGGCGAGGTAGAGGTACTGCTGCGACGCTCGACGGGGAGGAGGAATGATGGCTTGGTCGGCAGCGTGGCCAAGTATCCATACTTGGCATTGGAGTACCGGATATTGACATGGAAGGACCCTCGTGGCTCAGAGCCGTCGGGTCCCACCAAAAGTACGGAACTTGTACTTGTTTGTACCCAACTTACTGAGTGCAAGGTACCCAAACTTCTTCATTGCCGTATAACATTCAAGTTATTGTTATACCTGCTACTGTATATGGCCTGAGGCTTCTTGAAAATATTGATGCTTAACTCCTAAGCAATGGTATAATTGTATCTTCTACTTTCCGGTCGTTCATAATGCAAAAAAAGCTCGCATACGAGTATGTCACGAAGAAAAAAAAAAGTACTTGCAAGTGCTAGCGACACTGCCAAGCTGAACCCTCAAGGGTACTGCAGACAAGTGCCTCTTGTACCGAGAACGGAGTCGCGCTTGCTGCTAAATGGGCCCCACCGGGCAGCCCCACCATCCCGAACCCTGAGACATTCCGTTCGTGGTAGTGCACGGCGGCGGTTTTGCTGTACTTGTACTTTACTTTACGCAGCAGATGACTGTCTGGTAGCAGCTCATTGTCGTATACGCTCAGTTGAGGCAGCGATCTAGATGCGGCCATGACGGCGTGATCAGCGCGATCAGGAGAGCTCAGCAAATCACACTCCGGCCCAACAACGAACAGAGCGCAAAACAAGGGTTGGCCCGAGGTGCTATTGCAGAGCGGGGGAAGAACAGGATTTCCCTGCCTTGCTTCAAGTCGATCGGATGTGCTTGTACTCCGTAGTCGGCAATTGCTGGGCCTCTGCAGAAGTTGGCAGCAGCCGAGCACATACACAACAAGTACTGCCATGCTGCCGAAGAAACCAAGAATCGTCAATGTACACTCTCGTACATGGTACCGTGACGCTAGCATGTGCTTCTGCTTTGCAGCAACCCATCCATTTGCAGAAACAGACGCTCGGCCCCACGATGCGCAACAACGGCCGTGTCTCCCGTTCCGACTCGCTCATGACGAGAGCATCACCACGATACATTGGGTACCATTCAAAACAGGGTTTCACTCACGATGGAGGCGGGCATGCAACGGGTGTCGAGGGGACCGCACCCTAGTCCGTCTTCTGCGCTGCCTTGTGGGGGCCTGGGCGTGGGGGAGGCAAAGAAAATAAATGAAATACCAATACTATTAATTACTGCTATTAGTAGTACAGAAACTCGAGACCCGAGACTCGTGTGCGTCAAGAACGAGCAAGGCACGGTGGGTATCCGAGCGAGCTGAAGTGCTAATAAGAGAAGGATATTACTACTGCTCGTAGACTCGGAGTAATACTCGTGCTCCATTGCTGGATAGTCCCCATACTGCTCGATAGTGCCTTGCTAAATCCCATCGCATCAACGGGAATAAAGCCACTGTCAACGGAATATCTACAGCTAGCACCAAGTAGCTTACGCACGACTCCGTTGACCAGAGGGCCCTCGTACAGAAATACTCCGTAAGTACCAGCTGCCCCCTTGGCGAGCGTGGGAAGACATTACATTCGGTTGATGGGATGAAATGAGGGACACCGAGCCATCAGTCATGGCTATTAGTAGCAGTATGACTGCTCTATTATTCAATCCATGACAGTTTTGGGAGCAGCCATCAGCATCAGCCCGTAGCGCGACTCTTGTGGCCACCACACGCACTCTTTTGTTCTCGGTACGCGCAGTCCCGGGGCATTCCCGCATGCAAGCCAGGTCGACTATACGAGTAGTCCCAGCCCAAGCCTGAATCGAGTCTGACCCAGGCGGCTTCTGCCACAACTGGAAGTATTGCCATGCGCCCCCAACGCTCAATGGCCCTGTGGCGTCCTCGCGAGGCCGAACAAACGACTCGCAGCAGTTGTATACGAGCGAGTAAACTGTAGTGGTACCAGCAAAAGCCGCCGAGCAGCCGCGGTCTGCGTCTGTACTCGTGCAGTAACCAGCTTTTGACGCAGCAGCAGCCGTGGTCCGCTGTTGGTTCTTATCTGCTAGTGGCAAGCTTTATCTCGCTGACCACTTTCTCTGACATGTGCTTGTGGGACTGTCTCCAAGCCCCTCCAGCCCCTCAGATCTCGTCTCGTCTCGACTGCCTCTCTTTCTGCTCTCGCGTCACTCACACGCTGCTTTTCTCTCGTCAATGCCCCAAAACAGCTCCAACAAGCTCCCCCTCCTTGCCCTCCTTGTCCTCCTCCCTCCTCACCCCTCCATCTGCATGGCCTCGTTTCTCCCCCTCCCTTGCAGCTCTCGCTCGCGGCTTGTCGAGCCTCTTTTTTCCCCGAGTCTCTCCCTCTGCCTACCAACTACCTTGGAGTGCCCCCACCCGTGGCTGGCAAACAGGCCATGGCTGCTTGAGCCGGTTCGTTCTCGTGCATCGGAAGCGCCAGGCCAGCCCTTGTGCATCGACCAGGGCCGCTCAGTCCGGCAAAAAGGCTGCAGAGGCACCAATCATGGCTTCGCGGCGCCGCCATTGGAGGAACATGGCCGGTGCTAGCTGAGAGAGGCAAGCCGTCGGTACATGGACCACGGGCGCCGGTGCAGCAAACACAAGTCATTTCTTGATTGAATCCACAGGCAGACATGACGCTGAAAACTGGACTGAGTGCTACCCTGCGCTCCCACGTTCTATCGAGCAGCTAACCAGCCCGTGAGCAGGGTGCTCGGGCGGGCGGGCTTTAGCCATTGCGGGCCAGTTCCAAGCAAGCAAGCAAGGGAGACGGGGAGAGAGAGAGCCAGAAACACCAAACACGACGAAGTTCGTATACTGCAAGCATACTGCACTCGCTCGTTCAGTCCAGCACAGTACGCGTACATGTACCGATGAGCTCTCTCTCCCACTCTGCGGTACTCGCGGTACTCGCAACAGGCTATATTTCGTGCATTTGCCCGCTCCCCCGTACGCGAACAAGGACGAGGGTTGCCGAACGCAAGAGCCATCTTTTTACGGACCACTCTCGCCTCGGGACCTTAACCCCGAAGACGACACCCATTCTTACCCGGCTCGCTCTTCCGCGATCCCTCGTGCCTCTCTATTTTTACCCTGTTGGCACGGCGGCTCACCGATTTAGGCTCATTAAAGCATCCTGCGAGTGGCGTTCCTGCCGGAGTACCCCCACCCGGGCCAAGGACGCAAAAAGGCTGCCTGCATTTTGCTCGATTGGCCGGCCAGTTGCATGTTGCAGGTTGCGTGTTGCATGACAGTCGTCATAATACATGGCCAATAAACATCACCAGACCCAGCTCGTCGCTAGATGGCCCGGCCACCGGATACAGGTACGATCTGGGAGGCTGCATTGAAATCATGTCCGGGCTATTCCTGTGTAACGTCCTCTTGCCATTTTCTGTACAACACTCCGCTCGAGTCGACAGCCTTGGCGAAAGTCCGCGTGGCGAAGATGAGCGCCGCTTGTATGTACAAGTAGTATTCTAGTACAGTAGCTGATGCTGCTCAGCTTGCTCATGCTTACTACAGCTCTCACCTGATGGCCTTTGCCGTCTCAGTCTGGTATAGAGGCGAACATCATCACCCAGAGGCCGGCTATTCTCCAGCTGGGTTGGCAACGATTGACGGGCGTCGGTTGGGCCAGCTTTTAGCGATGCACGCACGTTCCAGCCGCAACTTAATACAAAAGGTACTAAACCAACTCCGTATCGTCAAGTATTAGGGCCGATATATCCTGGCTAGCCCTCCAATTCCAGGCGTCAATATGTCTCTCTCTCTTGTCTCAAGGTCCAAATTGTTGCGCGGGTATTGGACCCTGCATGCATATCGGCATCGCTCCAGATGAGGCCAGATGTTTCATCTCCGTTGGTACGGCTGTGGAAAATTTGCACACTGCCTGTCTCAGCCTTCTCCTAGTGTCCGCGTTCGTGTCTCCGTCCTACATTGATTGTTTATTGCCATTATACTTCCAGCCCGCAAGCCAAACCGCCTCGGCAACCCGGGTTTCTGGATTGCACGCTTTGAGGCTGTCAATGGACGCCACAGAAAACAATACTTCAAGCCCCTCTGGCTTGCAGCTGAGCCAAAAGGAACCGACTAGATCAAATATTTGGTCAGCCGGGCCATAGTCAAGCGCCACCGGCAAGATCTAGGCTGTTGGACGGGGACAGCACTGAGGCTTGGGATAAACAATCCCAAGTTGTCTTTTCTCTCGATGTAGTTTTTTTTTTTTTTCTCTCTCTCCCGTGAGTGGGCTGTAGGGCCTATCGATAATCTCGCTTTGCCGCAATGCATTTCAATCTATTGTTGCACTCGGTATGATCTGCCGAGGCATTCAACGGAAGCAGACGTTCCGTCTTATTTTTGAACAAAAACGGTTGATTGACAGGCGGAAGCGTCAAAAGCTGTCGGCAGTTGTCCGCCACAACATTTAGCCGCTGGCCGTCGCACAAGCCTGAAGGCTCTAGTTTTCCGACTTGTGTATCTGATCCTGGCGTCTTGACTAAAGTCACACGAGTTCTAGATTGAGTTCCAGACCAAGTGGTCTATCAAACGATTGGCTTGTTTGGAGACGTGGCTATTTACATTGAGCCTCCTCGGCGGAATTGGTTTCGGATATATGGAAGGCTGCTTGCTCAACGCCGTTGATTAACAGCTTTGCGTACGTACGCCCGACTGTCGTTTGACTGTCGTCTGTTGACCTATTTCTCGGTCGAAAGATTCCAAGCCTCCCGGACGATACCTTGGTGATGTTCGTGAACAGCGGATGATAGGCATGCAGCTGTGATCCCTCAAGCTCGGGTTTCCTGTGAGTAAAGGACTCCGTGCGAAAGCCTGTGTATTTTGCAAGCTTACGCGGATGTAGTGTTTTAGTAATGCTGTTTCATCTTGATATCATAGGCTATCGGCTCGGAGCGGATTCTCTGGAGTGAATGTCTATACTTCGATAGTCTTGTTGTCCCGCGACCTGTCAGTCAACGCCATGTAATTGGCAATCACTCGTAACAATCGATCACTGCTCTTTTCTCAGCCTATAGCGGACTCTGAAGTGGTTACTTAACAATTCGCTGGCTTTACCCACATCGAGTCGATCATTGCTGCTTCTGTGGGTGGAGATGACATTTGCTTCTGTTGCGTCAATGAGCAAACAAACTCGGTGGCATTCCTTTGTCGTCTGAGCGTTGCTTCAGATATGCTCTCCCAAGGGCCAGAGAAGGATCTGTGAAAGAAGGGAATCAAGAAGCACGATACATGGTTGAAAACGAAAGAGAAGAGTGTAGTTTTCCAGTGCACGCAACGATTATTTATTACCCATGAGGTCGCCCAGCCTTACTCGCCGCTCAAGCCGCTTCCCTCTTATCCAACTGGGAAATCTCTCTCATTATGAGAGGCTTTTGGCGGATTGCAGTAGCGACGCTACATTTGATAATGGCGGCTGATGGGGCAGTTGCACGACATCTTCAACACCAGCTTCCAGGTCCCCAGGTCGGCAGAGATGTTTCGCGGCCGCCGGCAATTCCACTGCGTTTGACAAACACGGCGCCGGGGAAACCAATCAAGCCCGGCACGGAACTCCGTATACTTGCCGTGGGAGATTCAATAACCTACGGGTTTCTGAGTGACCAAAACGGCGGCGATGGAAATGGATACAGGCTGCGGGTTCGGCAGTACCTTTCGAGTAAGACAGGGAGCTAAAGCTGAAACCCATTGGCTGTGTCTTGTTGCTAATACGCCGAGTGCAGAAGACAAGGTTGTGTATGCAGGAACAGAGACATCACCAACCGGTAACATGACGGATGGCTATTTTGTATGTACACGAGGTTGATGTGTGGTCGAATCACTGGCTAATCAATCCTCGCATCAACGCTAGGCTGCTTGGAACGGCAAGACAATCCAGTATATCGCAGATCACGTTGGTCCATCACTCGAACAGCGCCCAAACATCATTCTACTCCATGCCGGGACAAACGACATGAACCCCAACAGCGCCATTTCCACAGAAGGCCACGATCCAGTAGCCGCGTCCGAGCGGCTCGGGAGCCTGATTGACAAGATGACTACGGCATGTCCCGACGCAGTTGTCCTCGTCGCCATGATCATCGGAACCTGTAATGCCGAACAATCTCCGCAGACAAAGGTGTTTCAGTCGTTGGTTCCCAAAGTGGTGGCGCCCAGGGTCCAGGCTGGCAAACATGTCTTGGCGGTGGACTTTTCGACGTTTGGGCTCGGCAACCTGAGGGACTGCATACACCCGACCAATCAAGGATATCAGCTGGTCGGGTACTATTGGTATGATTTTATCGCACAGATTCCGCAGGATTGGATCACGGCGCCGGTAGGGAAGGATCCCAAGAGAGAGGAGAGTTCGTCTTGGCGATTGCGAGCGAATGCATCTCGGCTAGGAGTTTTGGGTCTATCATTTGTGTTGATGCATGCCTAAAGGCGACTTGTATCTTGATCTTGGTCTGTTTTCACTTTCCTTTTGTCGAGGGGCTTTTGGATATAGAGGATCATATAGACATGTGAAATTTTCGAAGTATAGAGCCTGCTGCCATGGTCCAGATATTGATATTCGGGGAAATGAGCATCACCAATCCGCGAATGTTGAAAAGATCATCCATCCATCAGATTTTGTATATGATGAATACATATAAAATCCTGGAGCATACTGGAAGTTTTGACTCCTGGGCTTTTATCGTAGGTATGTTGAAGTCCGAGATGTTGCTTGTACTCTGGTATCGCCAAGTACCGGGCTGTTAGTCATCAGCAAGCTCCCTCGGCCCCGCCATGACCTCCAAAAAAAGCAGTTTGACGTCCCCTAACTTGGAAAGATACAAACCATTTACAACCCAGCAAAAACAACGACGTCTCGTTCAACGGATTCAACGACACCAATCGCCAATTGTTGCCACTGCATATACAGCAAGCTAAAGGGAAGCTTCAAAAGAATTATCCAGCTACATCTCAGCAATCATCACGACTTTTGCGACAAGAAGAGACAGCAACTCAGTTGAACAAGCTCTAAGCTGCGACTTCGCCAAGCATGCCAAAAGAGAAAAACTACAACCCGGTGCAAGCCCAGCGCAAGGCTGACAAGGCTCGCGAAGTCAGAAAAGGTAAGCACTCACCTATCTTCATCTTGGAGGAGAAAAGAGAAAGAAAGTCGTCTAACAAGCAATTTGCGCCTCGTCTGCAGGAAAGGCCGAAGCGCAAGGCCGCCGGAATGAAAAGCTCGCGCGCAAGAACCCAGACCGAATCCAAAAGCAAATCGATGACCTCAAGGCCGTGACCGCGGGCGGCGGCAAGCTGACGCGTCATGAAGAGCAGGTGCTCGAGGGCCTGGAGAAGGAGCTCTTGTCAGTGCGCAAGGCCAGAGACACGCTGGGCGATAAGGCGCCGAGCTTTGGGCGCGGTTGGAGGAGAGACGACGATGGTTCAAGGTCTGGGGCGCTGGGGAAGCGGCGGCGCGGCGACGACGACGGGTCGAGTGATGATGACGATGTTCCAGACGACGTGAGGAGCATCCCCATGCCGAGAGACACGCCGCCGCCGATACCAAAGGCCGAGATGGACAAGTGGTACGCGAAGCGGAGGGCGAAGCGCAATGCCGAGAATGCAGCCCGGCGACGCGACGCGGGCGACAACGAAGCTCAAGACGGCGAGGACAACGACAGAGGCAAAGGCAGGGACAGAGGGCAACGGAATGCGGCGCCGGTGGTGGAGTCGAGGACCGTCTACGAGGCAAAGCCGGTGGTGCGAGATCTGCGCAAGGAGGCCGTGGCGGCGTTTGTGCCCACGTCGGTGCAGATGAAGATGAGCAAGGGCAAGGGACAGGGCGGTCTGATGGAGCCTGAGGAGGCTGATCGACTGGAGAAGGAGGGATACCTGAAGGTAGCTTCTGGAGCTGATCGAGATGAGGCCGAAGCCGAAGCCGAAACAGCGCCTTCTCGGCATGTCGTGATGGAGGAGGTGGAAGACGAGGATGCATAAAAGGCGTCATACCGCTTGCTACCTCGTCTTTTTCTTGCATGGTTTGGCGCACTCTGTTTTCATGGTTCACGGCGTATTTTTGAAGTCTTCTTGAGACACATCAAGCTCACGAGTTGAGCCTCATGGCGGCGGATTAGCAAGACATGTCCAGTTGTATAGTCCAATCCCCAACTTTTGGGACGGCAGAAATCCATCATGATGCCCTAATCGTTTAGCTTTCCGCAATCCTGATGAATATATCTGCAGCACTCCTGAGATTAGGTTATCTTGGGCCGTGCATATGGTCGGACCAGCCTGTCGGATGATATTCACATGTCTTGCAGCACAAAAATTCCGGTAGCGCGTAGAAACAAAAATCCTTTCTCATACCAAGACAACAACCCTTGAACAGACATGACACCTGGACTCTTCTTTCTTCTTCTCTTTCCTTGGCAATGGCAGTTGCCATATCGTAATGCTTTTCGACATTATACGAAAGTTCTCCAGAATATTATTATTTTTTCTTCTTCGCCCCCATCCATCCTCCACAAATGGAGACTTCCGATAGGTGGAGACGCCCGGAGTGCTCCGTCTCCCGCATTGAAAAGCAGGACACGCCGCTAAACTCAGCGATGGAGTCTTTCGGTCACTCTCGGCAGGCGGCTGGGCGGGCGGATCTCAATTAGTCAAATCTTTATTCTTGGGAGAGATTTGCTTAATCATGGGGGTTGTCGTGGTGGTGGTGCCGCTGTTGCTTTGAAACTGGGGAGAGTGAGTGAGAGCCGCCGAGAGAGAGCGAGAGAGAGGTTGAAAACGCCATTTCAAAGACGGCTGATCTAATAGCAGTTGCCGGCTTATCAATCGACGAGCAGGGCATTGATTGGAATCACACAATCAACAGATCATACCCTGTTGCCGGTAAGGAAAGCCGACAATGGTAGACACACACACACACACCAAGAGAAAAAAAAGAGGATCTCCTGTCAGGGCGAAGAATCCTGGGCCGAGTTGTGGAACTGGCGAAGCAGCAAATGGCGAGTTTCCATTACCTACAACTCGGCCCTCTTCGCCCATGATCTCGGCACAGCGAGCTATTCAAGCTGGGGGAGCGGTTCCACTCCGAACGAGCGAACGAACGGGTGTCGCCCCACGCCGACCACGGATATAAAGGTGAAAAAAGTGCTGCTACTATCTGTATTAGTACTCGTAGGGCGCCAGTTTCGACATTTTGCCCGGACACGACATCCAAAGGACTGCTTTCTCTTCTTGTCCAATTCTCTCCTCTTTTCGGGGTGGCGTGCAACTGAGCTTCGTTTTTGGTTTATAGTTGCTCAACAGCCAACCACTTGATACTATATACCTTGGCGGCGTTTTCGTGTCTTGTGTCGGTGTATAAAAGAGTTGGGAAACTAGGAAACAAGTTGACTTGGGACAAAGAGAGCCAAACCGGAGGGGGAGAAGAAGAAAAAGAACGACAACAACAGAAACCATGGACGCCAACCAGGTCAACTCGAGAGCGATTCACGATGATGATGCTGACCTTGTGCCCGAGTTCAACAATCTCGAATCGTCGGACGACAAGGCATCAGCAGTAGATGCCGGCGAAAAGGGCGCCACGACGGGTGAAAACGAAAAGGAACTGTCACAACAACAACAAGTCAACGATGACGACCTAGAGCGACAACACACAATGAGATCAACGGCATCCTACCAAGAGACCTATCCCGAAGGCGGCCTCCAGGCATGGACCGTCGTGGCGGGCTCCTGGTTCGCCATGATCGCCTCCATGGGCCTGATGAACAGCATCGCCGTCTTCCAGGCCTACACGCTCAGCCACCAGCTCAAGGACCACAGCGAGGGCACCGTCGGCTGGATCTTCTCCATCTATACCTGGCTGGCCTTCTTCGGCGGCGTCTACATCGGCCCCGTCTTCGACAAGTATGGGCCCCGGTGGCTTGTCATCGCCGGATGTGCGTGTACCGTGGGGGCCTTGATCGGCATGAGCTTCTGCACAGGCAAGTTCTTTTTGTTTTTGTTTTATAGTTCTCTGTAGCACGAATTCTGCCTCCTTTCTTCTCGTCCCCGTTCCGTCCCGACTCCATGACTAACATGAACGCTTCAGAGCTCTGGCAATTCATCCTATCGTTTGGCATCCTAGGTGGCATGGGAACGTCACTCACCTTCACCCCGTGCATCGCCGCAGTAGGCCATTGGTTCAAGGCAAGACGAGGCTTTGCCACCGGGCTTGCATCAACGGCAGGAGGCATCGGAGGCATCATCTTCCCCCTCATGCTGACCGACCTGTTTGCGCGTATCGGCTTCGGTTGGGCCACTCGAGTGCTCGCTTTGATATGCCTCGTGTGCGGGCTCACAGGCATCTGCCTCGTCCGATCCCGTCTGCCACCGGCCAAGAACGCAACGGCTCACCCCGATTTCCGCATCTTCAAACAGATTCCCTTCCTCCTGACGACTCTGGCCATCTTCTTGTTGGAGTTTTCCCTCTTCATTCCCCTGGCCTACATTGCCACCTACGCACAGGACCAGGGCTTTGGCGATACGTTCGCCTACCACCTCTTGCCCATCATGAATGCCGGCTCCGTGATAGGCCGGGCGCTTCCGGGATATTACGCCGACGTCGTCGGAGCTTTCAACGTGTGCATGTTCTCAGTGGTGCTCTCGTTGGTGTCGTGCCTGTGTGTGTGGCTGCCCCTGGGTCACACAAAGGCGGGCATCATCATCTTCTCATTGCTCTTCGGCTTCGGAAGCGGTAACAGCATCGCCATTGCGCCTGTTTGCATTGGTCGGATGTGCAAGACGCAAGAGTACGGCCGATACTATGCCACCACCTACACCATCGTGTCCTTTGCCTGCTTGATTGGCATCCCCATTGCCGGCAGCATCGTTCAGGCCGATGGCGGCTCCTACACGGGGCTCATCATCTTCACTGGCTGCATCTACGTGGGCTCAGCAATCCTCCTCATGCTTGCCAAGACCTGGCAGCTAGGCTGGAAGAACTGGCTTGCTGCCTATTGAGACACGGCGTCATTCGTCTCCCTTTCCACGGAGACAGTTTATAAGCACACTCATCTGCCTGTGTTCCTCTTCCAGTGATGTTCGGAGGACCAGCAGCTGTTAATATGATTCATTTCATGAATAGATATCCAAATGGTTCGGCGTTGGTGTTTTGGTTGGTTATGAAGAAAAAAAGGGGAAAGTATTTGCACACAATCAAGGAACAGTCCATGTTATTATTCGCATCGCATTTTGTGTTTCTTTTTGTAGCAGAGAGTTATGCTGGGTTATCTAAGTTGCATACATAGAGACGAAAAATTGATGAAAGCGAGTAAATAGATGGAAAATACTTAATGAAGTTTGGTTGACTTCCTCGTCCGTGGGTGGTATCATGATGCGTATAGTGCCTTTACATCGTCGGATCTCTTGTATCCAAAGTTTTGGTTTTGTTTTCTGCTGCTCCTGTCAGTATTGTGTCTGCTCCTCTAAATCCAATTCGGCGATCCAATTCGCCGCGTATACAAAATTGGCTTTTGTCTGGTCTATTTCTTCTCGCCGTTCTTCGACTTTGCAATATGCGCATCGTGGAGTTCTGCTACAGCTGGTATAATCAAGGCTTCAATCTCCTCTTCCGGATCTCCCTCTGGCGCCTCGTCCGGTCGTAGCGGCCTTCCCTCGGCATCGCCCCAGCCGCCGTGTCTAGCCACACGAAGCCAGCGGTCCTCACGGCCTGGAGCAACAAAGACAACCTCCCACTTGCGTGTTGAGAGGAGGTTTCCGACGACAAGGTGGTGCTGGTAGCGCTCAAGGCTGTAACGCGCCTTGTGGACGAGGATACGGGGATCCGTCTCGAGCTTGAAGCTAACAATCATGCCCAAGGGAGCCCAGCCCTCGACGAGGCTCTTGAGAAACTTGGGTACGGGATCGAGATCTATAATGAGGCGCTTGGAACGCGGCACGCGAGGGGAGGCATCAAAGTTGTCGAATGTCTCTTCGTCCTCTATTTGCGGTGACGGTGACGGTGACGACGTGTTCTTGGGGTAGAGCTTCTCGACTATGTTGGTCGATTGGATCTTGTGCTCTGAGAGACGCTCCGGCGGGACGAAGAAGTCGGACACGGCCGCAGCAAGATAGAGCAGACCGGACGAGCCCAACGGCGCCATAAGCCGAGCCACAGAGCGAAGCTCGTGCAAGTAATCGCCAATGGTGACAAAGGGCAGCAGTAGGAGCATATTGTCGCGGCGGGCGCTCTGGTACTTGCGCAGGACGTCGAGAATCCGGACAGAGTCGTCGGGCCGCACAGCGACGCGGCCGTCGGAGTCTTCGTGGAGAAGATCAAGGAGACAGTCGGTGGAGTGGGAGTAATGGCGCGAGTAGGGGAGCAAGCTGAACTGGCGATGGAGGAAGATAACGGCATATCCAGCAGAGAGGAAGTACTCAGCACTGGTGGCGCCACGGGTACCGGCAGAGAAGTTCTAGTTGGATTCGGTTCAATTTTAGCACAGAGTTCTGTAGAAGCTGATTGCATTTTGATTCCAAGGGGAAGAAGAGAGGACAAGCGAGCACAGGAAAAGATAGGTTACATACGTCAATGAACCTCACGGTATTCTTCTCCAATGGGACAGTCGTTCCTCCAGACGTAACCAGCACGACTCGCCGGTTTGCTGCGGCATGTTGTGTAATGAAGGCCTCGGCTAGCGTAGTGTGGGCGGCAAGCTGCTTGGGAGGAGGATTGCTAGCGAAATAGGCGTCCTCGGCCTGGAGAGACTCTTTCGCAGACATTGGTGCGATTTTGGCCTCTGTGTCTTGTGTCTCAGTGGAGTTGTAGGAAGACAGTTAGATTAAGTTTCAGGCCAAGGTGGGAGGTTGGCGAGCTAGGAGTTATGCTTCCAAGATGCTTCTGACTAGTACGGATGGCGGGGTTTATCTGATAAGATAGATCAATGTCAAAAGTCCGTAGCAGACAAGAGTGGCTTCCATCTCTGATGAAAGTATCAGGGTACATGCACATTTTGTACTTACATCCGGGGAAATATATTGATCATTAAGTATATTGACAGTGATGATGACGTTGAAAGCGCAAAGATGAAGACGAAGAAGCAACTCTCCTCGTCGCGACTAATATATCCAAGCTGTGCTCACAACTACGAAGCAGCTCCCATCATGATATCACCGACCGACCGGCCCATGTGCTGCACGGAGCAATGGAAGTTCTGTTCTGTCATACCATTCGTCATGATACATTTCCATCGTGACACATTATCTGCACCATCATCTCCCCTTTCAACTCACAACCCCCCCCAGTAACGACTGGATAATACATACAGTATGCGGCACATCGATATCGGTATTGACAGCTGTTTATTACCTCTTTTGACCGACAAACTTCCGCCGGCTCCGGCATCCAGTTTCCCAAGGCCCGACAGTCCGAACCGGCGCCGGTCACCGGCGGCCCTCGGCTCCGCATAAATTCCACCGAAACACACAATGCTTCTATGTCTAAGAAGTTTCCAAACTCGCATGTTATACATGAAACTATAGCAAGTGATATCAAAAAGTACGAATCTATATACATACGGTCATGTAGTATTTATTGCGCCTTTCATCTAGCCTTTCTCTATTTGTTACCGCCCCCGGGCAACCTCCACGCCCTTAACGGCAGGCTCTGCAAGTGCAGCACCTTTGGCTTGATATACCACAAAAATGTCGCCACGCCGAACAAGACGCAGAGGATATTGACAGTGTAATATCCGTCACGGATCATCTCGCAGCTTCCGCCGCCGTTTAAGCACCGTTCCTTCTCCCCCTGAATGGCGCACGAGAAGGATTCCGTGACAAGAGGGCCCTTCAAGTTGCTCGTGCTCTTGGAGCCGGGGTGGCAAGTCGCAACAGTAAAGGCGTCTACAAGCTTCAAGACGAAATACCGAGGGAATGTACCTCCAAGGTTAGAAACGCTAGAAACCATGCTCGTCAGTAAAATATACATGTGAATATATATCAAAAGTTACAAAAAAGTGAAAACTCACGTTGCCAGGAGTGTCATATAGGTGCCTCCAATGACCGGATCAGACACCTTGGCATGGAATGCCGAGATGGCGACAAACATGATGGTGTTTGTAAATGTCGAAAACACGTGCTCGCCAATGACAACGAGGAGATACCACGTCGTCACTCCCTCCGCCGGGAAAATGGCCACCGTGACTTGAGCAATCAGCGCGGCCAGCAGGCGACCTGCGAAGCCCCAGCACCACAACCGCATGGGCGTGTACTTTTGCGACCACATACCGGCATAGTATCCAACTCCAATCTCAAAGGGAAAGTCAATGAGGACCGTGAGGGCCATGTTATCCTTGCCGAAGCCCTTGTCGAGGAGCTTGAGATTCGTGACGCCGTCATTGGCCTGGAAGCCAATCTTGGCAATCAGGTGCACGATGATAATGGTCTGCACGTTGCGCAGCTTGAGGATTCCCCACATGATGCGGTAAACGTCCCAAACGCCATCCTCGTTCTGCGATTTCTCTTCGCGCTTGAGCAGGCCCAGTCCAATGGTGACGATGATGTAGACCCATCCCCAAAAGGTGAGATAGCCGCCGAGCGAGACAAGACCATCGTCGGAAGGCGTGCTTCGGAACCACTTGTTGGCAAAGTCGGAGGCATTGAGAGCGAGGAAGACGGTGTAGGACATGAAGTGTCCCGCCGTCAGGCCCACGGTCTGCGCCGTCGAAGCATACGACACGTTTCCGGGAGTCAGCAGCGTGAGGGCCCAGCCGTCGACGGCAATATCCTGCGTCGCGCACATGAGCACCAAGAAGAACCACCAGAGCATAAAGGACCAGACGGTAGGGCCCTCGGCCTTGCCAATCTTTTCCATCATGTCCTCCACGTTGGATCCCAGCCAGAGCATGCCGAAGCCGGACAGGAACTGGATGGGCACGATCCAAGTTTTCCGGCGGCCAATCTTGGAGCTCCATACCGCGTCGACAAACGGGCTCCAAAACAACTTGAGAGAGTAGGGATACGACGCCAGACTAAAGGTGCCGATTTCGCCATACGACATGTGGTTCTTGAGCAGGAAAGGCACAGAGCCCATGGCAAGGCCCATGGGGATGCCCTGCAAAAAGTAGAGCAAGACCAGCAGCAGAAAGCTCCTCTGGTCCTGCGCGGGCAGCTGGAAGAAGCCCACGTCGGTGGAGGTCGGCGTCTTGGGCACGGGATCGTCTAGGGAAAAGCCCTCACGGGAAATATGGTTCGCCGTGATGCTGTCGGAATCCTGGTGTGTAGCGGTTTTGCGCCGCATCTCAACCCCGTTGCTCATCTTGCCGTTGCCGTTCTCCTCTCGCTTGAGCGAGAGGGAGGGGAGTGGCTTTGACGTAGGCGACTGAGGTCGTCTTGTACGGAGACCCATATAGGACGATGTAAACTCGCTTCGAGTCGGCAGCGCAAACAATTCAATGGAGAGTGTGGTTGCGTTGGTTGCGTTTGCGCGTCTCGGATCGTCGGCCGGTTTGAGGGGCACAAAAAGGGCGGTAAGAGAGGACGCTTGCTAAATCGCTGTTTCTTTTGTCCGAGGTCGCAAATAGGCAGTAAAGACGGCAATCGTAAAAACAGAGCAGTCGAGGCTTTGGCGATCAAAAGAATGGTGTTTGAAAAAGTCGGGGACCAACGTGTAGCGTGTAGCGTGCAGACCGACCAAAAAAAAAGAAGATGCCAGGCACTTAGAGAAAGAGGAGAACAAAGGCGCACCAGCCCAAGAATCGGCCGCAGTTTGACAAGAAGAAAGAAAAATAGAGCAGCCCGTCTAGTGCATCCAGGCAGCAGTCGTCAAGAGGAAATTTGGGAATGGTTGGAATATTTTGGCGGCCTGGGTTGGTGTGTTTTGCGCGAACTGGAAGCTACCGTGGCCTCAAGGGTCTTTTTTGACCGGCGCGGCTTACAAAAGACGGAGGCGAGGATTGCCACCGGCTCCAGCTCGAAGTAGCAAGCGTTGAACGAACAAGAGAGTTTTTTTGGCTGCCAGGAACGGGGACTAGCGTGTCATGGCCATGCAGTTGAGTGTCTTGTGCCTTTTTTCTCGCCCCAGAAATTAGAAATCACTATATTACATACAAACCACGGATACAGTGTCTGTTCATCAAGTCAAGATGGCAGTCAGTGCTCAGTTCCGTGACAAACACTCTGCTCTAATGCGCATCTCTTATCTCTCTATCTCGTACAACATCCAGACACGCAAGCAACAGTCAGTGAGTGAATGGATGGATACGAGATCAAATGTTGCATGAAGGGAAAGATGCAGCACAGGATTCAGCGCTACAGTACAAGCACCGCCAATCAGTGACCACGTTTAGGCGGTTGGCCCGCTTGTGCTTCAGCGTCAGGGCGCGCGCGGTGTGTGGGAAAGGCCGGAACAAATAAGATCCAACGCTGAGTTCTGTCAGGGGTCGTTGCTGCTTTGGGCATTTCGTCGGCTCGGCTCATCGCATGACAGGTCGGCCTTCCTTATCTTATCGGGCGGGCCTGCATCATCGAGCCATCATATGCAATGCATCAACAACGCCATAAGTAAACAAAACCAAGACGCAGCTTGACGCGCCCATTCTCTTTCGCAGCAACATCATTTCTGCCGACTAGAGCAAAGTAGAGATGATGGATCCAGCTGTGGACGAACTGCAGACCAATCCTCTCGACGAGGAAATTGCATCTCTCAAAAAACAAGGCAAGTTTCTCGCAAGCAATCGCGTCAAGTCACTTTGCGCATCCCATCGCAACGCCATCACTTCGCGCACAGCGCATTTCCCTAGCTAACAGTCGTCTCAACACAGTCGCCCACCTCCGCAAAACCATCAAAATTGAATGCTCAACAATCCTCTCCTCCCCCTCCATCAAAGAAGCCCTCGTCTCCTCCCTAAACCCCCAGCCCACCCCCAAATCAGCCGCCCTCCGTCCTCGCAAGCCCCGAAAGTCTGTCGACCGCGACGAGCAGCTCCTCCTCACCCGCTCCAAGCAGCAAGAGGCCTACAATCAGCAGTGCCTCTACCGAATCTCCGCCTCCGTCACCGCCTTCAAGGTCCACGATCCCGACCCCAATGCCGTCGATGGCGGACACGTGCTCGGCCTGCGCTTCGAGGTCATGACGCGCGGCCAGTTCCTGCAGCCTTACTACGTTATGCTGAATCGCCCGTATCCCAACAATAGCAAGACCCTGCGCGTACATCGGCACACCGTTCCGCCGGCAATCCCACTGCCAGGCCTGGCGGCGAGGTACTTGCCCGTGCCGAAGCAGCAGATGGAAAACGACAACTCAATAGCTCCGCCCAAACAAGACCTGGAGAGATTTGTTAAATCCCTGAGGAGAGAGATTATGAGATACCACAACAGGCTGGGTGTTTCAGCAGACCTGCGGCGCAGTCTAGGAGCCCACAGCCAGGCGGCGGCAGAGGGGTCATCGCTGCCTTCAAATGCCATTGTTGATGTCAGCATTGCAGACACCGAAGCAAAACAAATACGGCTAACCTGGGCCGATGAACGAAATGGCCGTCTAGTCATGGATGATGATGGTAAAGTGGTCAAGTTCATGGTGTTTGGTGCAGAGGGGAGAGACTGGGAGACAACAAAACAGCTCACGGACAGTCAGGGACGGGTCGAGGATGTCGCCAAGATGTTGGAAGAATATGCGTCTGGGAGAGAATCATGATGTACTTGGTAATGTTCAAAAACTGGGCGTTTGAGGGGAATTCAATACAAGCAAGCATGGCGTTCAGGTCTGAGGAGCAAGGATAAACAACTTTATGGGGAGCGCAAAACTGCGCGTCATTTGCAATTGCGATTCGTCTTTTATAAGACAGACGCATTGGGGAGAGAAGCAACATCACATTCAAACATCTACGCAATGTCAGCTGCAGTGTATAGGCACGGTGTCACACCAAAAACAGCGAAGCTCTATAAAGAATCAATTCAATCACCACCAACTATCGAAACCCTGCTTCCCATACCTCGACTCCGGCTATCTATCACCTGTCGAGCGTATCTTCAGCTTGCTTGCACGCCAGCGTAGTCCCCTTCATGAGAAATTCAAAATTAAATACTGAATTCAATAAACAAAAAAGAGGCGGTGGGCTTGTGTTTCCCCACCAGACGTCCCATAACTCATCAAGGTATGTGCAGTATTTTACATATCTCCCTCTGGAGCAATAGATACACTGCCATTACAGCCTCTCCAGCCTCACCCTCACTTGTTCACTCTGTTTTTTACCCTTACAGGAACAGAGCAGCAATGACACCTCCAAAGAGAGCCATGCTGACGCCCTGGGTACGGCTAACAGCACCGTTGATTGGCAGGGGAGTGGTGCTGTTTCCAGTAGGGACCGGGGCCGCGGTGCCGGGAGCGGTGCCGGCAGGAGGAGGAGCACAGTAGGCACCGCTGCAGCCATCAGCAGGGAAAGAGGGAGCGGTGGGAGGAGCAGAGTTGGCGGGAGGCGCAGCGGGAGCAGAGGGAGCAGAGGGGGAGCAGTTGTCGCCAGAGCAGCCGGCAGGAGAAGACTGAGTAGGAGGAGTAAAGACAGAGGTGGAGGGAGCGGTGTAAAGCGGAACCGAGCTGTTACCGGGCACGGGGTAAACAGGAGCTGAGGCGGGGGCCGAGGGGACAACGGGAGGAACCGAGCTGCCACCGTTGCCTGGAGCCGGGTTGGAGGGAGCCGGGTAGCCGGCAGGGCCGGTGGGAGCCGGAACAGTCTGAGTGCTCAGGGTGACGACGGCGGTGTTGGTCGCAACAGGAGCAGAGGGAGCTGCCGAGGAAGCGGCCGGGGGGTACGCCCCGGTGGATGGGCCGCCGCTAGGGTGGGCGGTCTTGGAAGCCTCGACAGGGCAGAAGGTGGTGGTCTCAGGGATGACAATCGTGGTGGTGTGGTGGCCATTGGCAGGGCAGTTGGTGACGGTGGGAGCACAGCTAATGACGGTATGGATCGAGGTCACGCTGACAGTGCTAACGCTCCAGACATGATCAGCCTGGTTGGGATTGCAGTTATCGCCACAAGGATGAACCCAATGCCAGTCATGGCTGCTTTCGTCATCGCAGCCATCCATCACCACATTTCCATGGCTCGGATGCCAAATGTTAACATAGCCAGCAGGAGGCCCAGAAGTGGGCTTGTTCTCGGTGACAGCCTGCTCGTTGATGCCCTGGGGCAGGTGAACGCTGAGGCCGAGACCAATGTCAACAGTCTTGCTCAGGTCGACGTCGAGACCCAGCTCAAGGAGACTACGACCGGCAACGGCCGTCACAGCCGTGGCAGCAAGAATAAAGGACTTCATGGTGATGAAATGAATGTGTTTTGAGTGAGTGGACGGGTCAAAAGATCCCAAAGGGGTGAGTTGAAAGAATGCAGGGGGGAGTGGAAGATGCAACAAGGCTTGCTGAGGAGAAGAGAGTCAAGAAAAAGCTCGGCATCCAGGAGGCGAGATGATGGTCTTAAGTAGCCCTCTCAGTCTGGTCCATTGTGTTCAACAAAGCTTGTTGTTCATCTTCATCTGCCCTCCACATCCTTCGCGTCGCCTTCAACATGGGTCGTCATGGAGCAACCCCGTTATTGCGGGCAAGCTTAAGAGGGGGTCGGCTCATCAGGAAATTGGAAACAGAGACAGCCGCAGTTACACCCAAGGGGGAGAGCGCCTCCTAGCAACCGAAGATCAGATACATGCTGGTAATAATAGCAGTAGCACTACTCCGTAGTAGTAATAACACAGCATCAGTTGTGGTCGATCCTGACACATGACTCCGTGCATCAGCGGAGCACGACGGTGGCAGTGATAACATTAGGTAGCACCTATCTTTGGCCTTGATGTCTCGTTTTAGATGTTGGAGCATGGCAGTCTCAAGCTGACACTAGCTTGTCATCTCCCTCTTCTTCCTTCGGCACCGATTTATCCAGATGCTCATCGAGTCTCAAAGCACAGGACTCGAGAGGAGAGAGACAATAACAAAACGGCCTTGTGCCCTTGCATGAAGCAGCCATGGGGCAGATCGGACGCTGTTCCTGCGCTAGCGGCAGGAGAGAGAACCTCGCTTGGGAAGCACTGCACATCACTCTCTAGCACTCGCTTTAGCGATATCAGTGTCTCCTCCCTTGCCCTTCTCTCCCCCTTTTTTGGAGGGCTTTCTTTCTCCTTGCTTGAGGTCAAAAGTAGGGCTGTCGCTGGCATTGTTTTAATGTCTGCTGTGTCAAAAATCTCTGATGGAAAGGCACTGAAGTGTCCAGAATAACCTGGTAAACCACCTCTTGTCTCAACGGCCTTAGCTCGATGTAGCACAAGAAAGCGTGTGTGCGAGTGAACACAGTCCTGCTGTGCCTGAAGCCCACTCAAGTGCCATGTCTGTCAACCCCCGTGGCCCCCGGTCATCTGTCGATGGAGTCCCTAAGTATGATTAATTGTGGAGGCCCGGTGGGTGATCATCGCGCACCAGCTTCTTCCGTAGCATGCGGGTGGATTTGGTCGGCTTTTGGTCACAGCTCCCGGCCGCCACGGAGAGCG
This sequence comes from Trichoderma harzianum CBS 226.95, assembly GCF_003025095.1. NCBI lineage: Eukaryota > Fungi > Ascomycota > Sordariomycetes > Hypocreales > Hypocreaceae > Trichoderma > Trichoderma harzianum. Next base: position 1,335,333 of record NW_020209249.1, on the reverse strand, counting down.
GCTTGAACACGAGCCTCGTTATAAGTTTGTATAATGCGGCAATGGCAGGAACCAGGACATCCGTGGTATGATGCCGTGTAGAAGCAGTTTCGCAATCGCCCGGTCAACTTCTATGCTCAACCCTGACACGCCAATAGCATGAGCTATTCGGGACATAATCACTCTTCCGCACTCTCGCTTCAATATTGCCCCCAAGTAAACATTGTTCATCAGTGACAATCACATCTTGTCCATGCAATATTCGCGTCATGACAAGTAATGGCAGATAGGCGGGTCCTTTTCTCAAAAGGCCGTTTAATTTCCGCACCCCGACCGGCACGCTCCTTGTATGCCGGGCTGGCTCCTAATGCAAGACGGTCATCGCCCTGTCCGGTCATGCTGGAAATAGCATCGTTCAGTCCGGGGAAACCAGCGACAAGGCGAAAAGGGAAAGGAAACAGAAACAGAAACATCTAGACCCTCCCAATCTCCCCACTTCTTGTGGGCAAATTGGACCTGTGCCATTGCTAGCGTGTCACAGCGCCGCTTCTCGAACGAGCCTGCCTTGAAATCGTGCTTTGCTTTGGCTCACCAGGGTAGCCAAGGAGAAGAAGAACCTGGCAGGATTGAAGCATTTATGCATATAAGAAGCGCAAGCAAATGCGCCCCTATCATACGTTAGAAGCTTAAAGTATAATAATGCCGGTACAGAATTTGGGTCAGGCATAGAAGTTGTATGACAATGCAGCGTTTGTATCAATGAAATGCACACGAATTGGCCTTGTGAATGTTTTTGTGAAAGCGCACTGCGTTCACCTACGTGAATTGAGAATTGAAATGTGATGAGCTGTACAGTACACCAGACATCGTTCGAAGATACCAGGTGATAATAACAGATAGTTTGTATAAATGGAGCAATAATGATGCAGCATCCCACAATTCATCTTGTTCCGCGGCATCGACAGCTCGTATCCCATGTGAAGGCGCTCTCGCATAGAGCCTCCCTTAGAGAGTCGCTACAAAGCGTGAGTTGCACATGGCAAGCGTCCCCGTTCAGGGGAATTGCGATCTCGATCCTAATAGAATCGTCAAGCAAGGCTTATTAGCGCTCCATCGCATGTTTCCTCTGCTCGTTTGTAAAATTCCCATCTCCACCCCGGTGATCGGAATCTCGGTTGTTGTTCCAGTATAAATAGCACAACTCTTTGTGATTTGCCTCCTTGCCCCCTTTCTCCCCTCCCCTCTGTAATATGCGACTGAAGCTACTTCTTGCAACAATCTTAACGGGTCTTCATCTTCATCTTTCTTGAATCTTCATCCTTCTTGAGAATTCCCAATTTGATAGGCTGACAAAGAGCAAGGGTAGCACATGTTTTGTGCATGCGTACAGAGGCAAAGAGCTTGGAGTGATGCAGCACTGCCGGGTAGCCCTTGAGATATGAGTTCAAGGGTGCAAACTGCATGTAAGAGTAGGGTCGCTGGGTCGGCTTGGCTTTTGCGTGTGTGACGCCCATGTCTCATGTCTCTCACCACTCCAGGCGCTGTCTCGATGTAGCCGGAGGAAGTGTGATCGTGCCAGCACTGCCAGTTGCGTCGTCCACTGCAGCCTCCGTTCGGCCATCGCCATCTTCGCCATCGAGCAGGGATCGGTCAATCTTCCACAGTTTGACTCGCTCGTCAACGATGTCGGTCCACTTCCTTATCAGGGGGTGAGCCTTTGCCACATCAGGGAAGAGCACTTCGTCGGCTTCATTGGCTTCCTCGACGTCGTAGATCCAGTTTCCGTCAGGGGCCCAGTAGTCAGAGCTGAATATCTTGACAACACTGAGCTCTTCCCTAGCCTCTGCCAGCAGCTTGGAAGCATCTGCTGCTTCTCCGTCCTCGTTACCAGCTGCGCTATTGAGCTTTCTCAGAGCCTCTTCAATGCCTTCCAGGGTGCCGAGTAACTGCCCTGCCGCCAGTCCTATCGTGGCGCCAAGGCTGAAACCCTCGTCGAACCCAGCTTGGATGGTCCGCTCTTTTGCCGCCGAGATACCTTCTCGATATCCTGCAGTTGTGTGTTCTGTCTCCAACCGCCGCATATCGGATGGGTGATGAGGGTTTTCAGGTCCACCCAGAGACGTAAGCAAGGCAGTAGGATCCTCGCCGGATCCCAGCCCTGATTCAGATTCGGGCCCAAAGACATCATCGAGGGAAAAATACACGCCGCCGGAGCCAGAGCCGTCTTCCAGTGCGGCTCTCTGGACAGAATCGCCGCCGCCGCCCTGCGCGAGATACTCGTCATCCATCGACTGCTCGACCGGGCGAAAATGCATGTTTTTTTCCCTTTTGAAATATCAGCCTACGAAAAAGAAATACGGTGGTAGGCACATTAGGTACGGAGCAGAAGCAGGCAGCAAGCGCTTCGTGGACTCCAGACAGGTACGCCGTACCTAGGTAGCAGTTACGTCTCTCGTCCTTTCCCTGTGTATCTCTGAGGCTCTCTCTGAGTTTCAGAATTCGGGTGGATTTCCGATTTCTAGGCAACAGGGGGAGAAGCTGAGCCTCGATCGATTCGATCTCTACCGCTGGTGGTAGAAGCGCCGAAATTCTCTCTGCCGCAGCCTTCGTGCCTTTTTTCGAGCTAGCATTTGAAATCCAGCCATGGCTGCCCCCTGCTTCATTAGTCACAATGCCTAGTCGTGCCAATATTTTCGGCTGAACTACGACACAATAGGGTGGTGTGCCTTACTGTGTGACTTGCAACGCGACTCTCAGAGACACTGTGCTGGTTGCACAGAAGTTGAAGCAACCAGCGCAATTGCGAGCTGCTTGGTGCAGTCTTGATACAAGGAAGCGTTCCAGCAGAGACAGTGCGAGTACAGTCTCGCTATACTAGCTCCAAAAATAGTGAAAAGCCGGGAAAAAAAGAGGTCGCCCTGCAAACTCACCCTCCCTTGCTTTGGAGGATAAAGCTTTCGAGTTGTCGGTGACACAAACTAGGGGGGAAAAAAAAGAAAATCCCCGGCGTAAAATCGACACCGCCTCTCGAAGAGACAAGTTTCTCGCCCACGATTCCTCCTCTCTGTCTTTCTATCTCCACGCTTCTTCTCTCGTCATGAATTTCTCTTTCTCAGATGCCCTTTAGCCTTTGAATTCAGAAAAAAAAAAGTCGAAGAAAAAAAAAAGCCCAAGAAATGATGCCACCTTGACGTAGCCGTGCCGACTTCTGCAATATTGCACCTTTTGATACAATCCATCCCCAACACACTTGCTGTATGTATGTGCTGTCATATCAGAAATTCTTTTTCCAAGAATAGGGTGCTGTTATCTCGGTGCCTTCCCACCCCTTTAACAGCAGCGTCTGTTCCTGGGCCGCCTCTTGGTATGCATGACGAGTGAGGCTCTTTTTGCCTAGAACTTCGTGGTGGTCATCCTGTCTCTCCCTTGTCGTTGCGACACGACACGACACGACACGATGCCGGCAACAACACGCACGCACGCACGCACACGGCCCTCCCTGCTGAACAAATAGTAGGGCAAACCTTGAATTCAAATCATGCCACGTATTCCCTACCATCCGGATTTCACCGTTTCCATTAATCATCTGCCCTTGTGGCGGTCAACAACTGGGCTCCGCAGCAAATCGTCCATGCATGAGCTGTTTATGGCGCATGGCGTCAACTTCATCCCAAGGCGGTCAGAGGATGTGAGAAGAGGCCAATGTCGGGTCAATGCTTGCTTGTCCTGCCTGTCCTGCCTGCCTTGCCGCCTTGTTTTCTGCTTGTTTGCTTTTTGGCCCTGGCTGCCGCCTGCGTGCCTGGTCCGGGGTGTCCAGCCAGTCCCCATCCTGTCGTCGTCGTTGTCATCGTCGTCCACCACCGCTACTACAACAACACCACCACCATCACATTCACCACCAATACGGCCAAACACCGTGTCTGCTCCAGTCTGAACCCGTCTTTCTGCTTGAACGGTTAAAGACTTCCATCACATGGAAGGATCGCTCTCCAAAAAAAGACATGGATAGATGCAACGCCACGACAACAGTAACAACAGCACCCTCGCCCACACCAACAGGTCGTGGCACACCAATAGTTTCGTCCGCTTTGCGGTGAGAAAGAAGCAATCATGCAGTCTCTGATGAGTTGTCTCATGTGGCCAGACCAAACAAAGCTTGCCGAGTTTCTCTCACATCCCCATCCTGGGTCAGAAACGGTAGAACCCAACGGTAGGTCGTAGAAGGGATATCTGCCCGAGCGGCTGAGACTTGAATCAAGCCTATCACGGACCCCATCGTACCGGAGCTATGGGAGGATCGGATCGGCCCCACACGCTGCCCATGAAGCGGGACGACGGCGCTCCATGTGGCTTTCTTACTGTATCATGTAGGTGTATGTATGAGGGAGGACTCCGTAAGCTCCCTCGTGATCTCGTCTCTGGCGCGCGGTCTCTCAAAGAGGGCCAACGGATACCCAAGAGTGGTCGCCTGTGCCCATTCGAGAAAACGTGCCAGCAGCTGAGTCGTCCCCCGGCCCCGTTCGACGTCAGGCAAGGGAGCCATCCGGGCATGGATGCCTTTACAGCTTGCATTTGCCATGCCATGTCGTGTTGTGCTGTTCCTGTGCCTCTGCCAAGCTCTAGCTGAGCGTCGAACCAGAAAGCTGTACGCTCACTCAGGAGTGGGCTCCGGAGATCGCTTGAATGTCATTGTCTCGTTTTTCTGCCCCATCCACGACGAACCACTCGTGAGAGAGGAGTGCGTTGTTCAACGTGTAAGCAAGGCGCTCTCTCTCCGTCAAGGCCCGCTCGTCTTGCCACCAGAGTGATGGGCCGGCGATGCTGTTCTCCAACTACGGAGTACTAGTGTTAGCTTATCAGCGGCTCCCCTCGCACACCCCTACCCCATGACATCTCCCTGTCTGTGGCTAGGTTCTAACTCACCGAGTTATCGAGTCTTGGAGTCCTGGAATTTCACCACGAGGTATTAAGAGAACGGCGTGAAAGGGGGGAAAAAAAAATCTGGATGTGAAAGCTGCAGCCACCGTCACAGATAGAGAGGTGAGGCTCGGGGAATTTTCTTTCGTTCTCCCGGATTTCACGCCAGTGCGTTAATCGTTAGTGTCATTTTTCGAATGGAAGCCAAAAAGGCGGCCCACAATGGCAGCAGTAGCGAATTCTGGGTTGCCAGACAGGGGAGGGGACGAGGGACGAGGGACGGGGGTCCTGTACGAAGTATGTCGTAGTAGCGATGCAAACATCGCCTGCCTACCACAGCATGAAGCGGAGAGTACGAAGTAGGTATAGGGCGAGAATTGGCTGTGCTGTATGATACTGTGCCTGTACTTGTACGGTGCTTAGTTGGGGACGTTGGAAGCCGCGTCGAACAAGCCCCGGAACGCCGTTCTTGCGAGACCCCCCCCTTCCTCGGGGCCGCCCGTTCCTGAGCTAGGAAGGGCCGCTTGGCTCAGTAGGATTCAACGCCCACCCTCCCCACCTAGCTGTCATTGCCCGCTGGCACAACGATGGTTCCAAATGTTGATGAAACGTCGCGTTTCGCTGCCTCTTTCTCAACCGGCTAACTACCGAAAAGGGGGCGGGGAAGCGGACAACAGGGGTTGAGGCTCTTCGGGATCCGGGCCGTGCACGTCATCAACTCGCCTTTTCTTCTGTCTCTGGTCTCGTCACTCAACGGGTTTCAGACGAGGCAAGGGAAAGCCAGCCCATGGTTTCCAATGCGCGCTATGGGCGAAGGTGGTGTGTATGCTCCGTACTCGTACTCCATATGCCCCCATATGTGGGTTCCATGTGCGTGTGTCTGGGTGATATGCGCGTGTGAACTGTCGGATTCCTTCTTGAGAAGCCGCGAATGTCGTTCGGAAGCCAGTGTGTCGATTCTGGAATGCCGCGCCGGGCAGTGATGTGTTTGCGAGTAACGCTGCTGCCCTCCGGTTTGCGACAACCGCCATGCCGATTGATTTTTGCTCCACAATCTTTTGGTCATTGCTGTCCCGGCCCAACGTGTCTTCCCGCAACCCAACGCGAGGTCTAGCAGCGGCTTCTAGAAAGACTGGGCTGTCCTGCATCCATGCCCCCAGCTCATCCCCTACCCTTGCACAAGACCCTTCCCGCCTAATTCCCAAAGCTTCCCACCCCCACTGTAGCCACGACGCCCAAGTTGTAGAGCGTTGGGCCAACCCTAAAACCATTAGGTTCGCTCAACACCAAGCAACCGCGCCTTTCTCGTCGTACTCATCTCATTAGTACTTCGTACTCGTAGTCACGTCCGCCCGGGTTCGGAAAGCAGAGACCTTGCCCTTTTCCGACAAGCCTTGCCATACCCATCCATCATCTCTCGTCTCAACACCTCCGTTATCTCTCTCCTCGTCCCGCGTACCGCTTGTTAGCGCCCTCCGAAAGGCCTCCCAGTCTCACACCCATTCCGTCGCCCGCCTCTCGCCGATACAAGGCAAACACTAAGAAAAAAAGAAAAGAAAAAGAAAAAGGACACCCCTGTCGATCACACAAGGGTAAAAAAATTCCTGCAGGGGCCAACAAAGTGCATCAGGGGTTTGACTGACCGCCAAGGGTAGACCGCAATATCGGGTGCCGCAATCATAGCAAAAAATAAGCCCGACCAGCAAAAAGGCCACGCGAGATCCCAGGAACAGGCGGCGAGCTCTCAAAAGAAGGCTCTCACCGAGTCGGTGTGGAAACAGTTTAAAATATCAGACCGTTCCCGCAACTCCGTCCACTTTTTCGTTCCTTCATCCAACAAGAAAAAACGGTGCCCTTTGAGCAATCGACCATAATCCGACCTCTCCTTCCGTTTCCCGAGCTTCCGGACGTCTCTGTCCAGTCTCGCCTTGCCGCATTACTGCCGCCAGCACCACTGCAACCACTATCCAACTCTCCTTTTTCTCTCATTTTTTTCTTCTTCCCACAAGCCAAAATGCGCGGACCATATGACACCACTGGCATTATCAAGCCCAACTCTCCTCAGCCACCAAAGCCCAAATAATGAATTTCTTTGTTTCTGGGTTGGCCTCCTTATCTTTCGCTTGCTTTCCCTTATTCTTCACTTTGTGACACGCTGTACCAGTCAGGTAAGCCCTACCCCCTTTACTCCCACACACTTTGTGTCATGTTTTCAGGAGCATTGCTGACGGCGGCCTTGCAGCTGTCTTTTTAATAGTAATACGTCGATCGAACCAAGCTCTCGATGACGATCGGGTTTTAAACGACTCGGGCGTTTCTTGGTAATTGCGGCACTCTTTCTTCGACTGTTGATATACTTTTGGGTTTCGGATAATGAATCGGTTTTGGGAGCAAGAGAGGGAAAATAGACTGGGAAAATTGGGTCAGGAGCTATCCGTCTTGGACCCCACGGACGAAAAGGCAATGCCGTGATATAGAGATATAATCATCCACATGAGCCCCCATGATCTGGGTAATGTTTCTTTTGTTATACATTGGGCGCCGCCGCCGCCAAACGCAAATTAATGTCTATCTTATTGAAGATTCTTTTGTTAGAATATGATGAACAGAAAGCAGAGAGTTGAACCATACCTGTCTGGATGAGCTTGAGAGTCTTTTTATGTGTCTGTGTTCAAACGAGCTCCTCGCTGTCTTCGATGAAGAGTCTTGGCAAACAGATTCGCCAGTCTCGAAAAGGACTTGCGTTGACCTTCTGGGGGTCTTTTGGGACACCAAGGGTCCACGTATGAGGAGAAAGAGAGCCTGAGCTGGATCATGTGTGAGAGGCTAACGAAACGGAGACGTCATCAGCGCCGTGGGTGGAGAACGTGACAACCGGCGAAGTGGGACTTGATATGGCCGGCACGGCGTCGGGGCCTCCCTAGTAGGGCACCGGCGTACGACGGTTGGGCCCTGTGAAATGCGGTGATTGCTGCCCATGCCCCATTCCTCCATGATGCCGGATGGGGACGCATGGGCCCTGCGGCAGGGTGGTACATGGGGAGAGGATGGAGAGGCTGGGGGCTGCAAGCGCAGGGCTGGCATCCTCTTGCATGGCCTCTGGATCTCGCTGCCACCCGCCTGGCTGGCTGGATTCGCTGATCTCGATGCCCTGGCCGGCTACTGCATCTCCAGCATGGGCATGTGGATGTTTGTGGATGTTTGTGGACTTGATGCGCCAATGCTATGAGCGCGGGAAGCGGGACGGCGCACGTTTGGATCTTTGACACACGCACTAGATGCCGGGACGAGATTGGGTTTGGTGTGGCAGCGCCGGTGGACTATCAGAGTCCAGCCATGTGTCGAATCCATCCATGCGTTCATCTGTGCGCCCACCTGTGTGCCCATGTGTGAGGCCCATCATCCGCGTGGCCGTCTGGGTGCGTGTCTGCTCCCCTGCATGTCGGTTGTGCGTGTGTATGCGTGTCTTGCCCGCCAAGGTAGGGTGACAGCAATGGTAGACTGTGTGGCCATGATGCCGGCTTAGCCTGTACCGTCTGCCGCACCGTTGAAAACTGGGAGGGCAACAGAGCAAGCTGAAGAAGAGAAGCCAAACGGTCGTATTACTGTATGGCAGGCCTGGAGTTCAGTCAGTCTCGGCGACGCAGGTGGATGATGCGTCCTTTTATACCATGAAGACGGCCGTTTCCTGGGACCCCCCTCCTTGGTCCTTGGTGTCCCGCGACCCTTCTCTCTTGGGCTGCGATTGTGATGGCTCGCAAAAGCCGGCATGACTTGGGTCAATGCTAAGGTGACTTTTCCTGATCCGTGAGGCTCATCCCGGGCAGCAAAAGCTCTTGTTGGTCGTGAGCAGATGGCAGATGATGGTGGGGTTTTTGGCCGAATCGGTAGTATCCATTGGAAATCCATTGGAAATCGTCATACGAAAAGGTGGTGGGGGCGGGGTTGGGAGAAAGTGCATCTTCATGCAGTTGTTCTTTCCCATGCCATGCCATGCATGCCATGGCGTCGAGTTGCCAAGAGCGTCGGATACGGATAGCAATAGCCTCTTTTTGCGCTTGTGTTTGCGCTTGCGCTTTCTCTCTCGCTTGGACTGTCTCGCTTATTGTGTGTCCTCTCGTCTCTTTGTAAGGGAAGGATGAAGCCAAAAGTCTCCGTTTCCTCCTGCGACGTCCGTTTCACCTGCCTCTTTCTTTTCTTTTTTTCTCTCCGATTCGTCGTCATCTCATGGGCTGTTCTCCCCCTCGCTGCATTAAGAGGGCTAGGCAATGGGGAACGTTCCTTTCTCGAGTGACGATCGAACGCTCAACTTTAATCCCTGTTGCCATTCTCTGCAGACAATCCCCGGTACCTGCATTGCGGTCCAAAATGCCGCCCACGTCACTTTGCGCGTGGCCACGCCTCCTCATTCATCGACAGGCCCGAAGCTCGCAGCATCGCCTGATTTGCCAGTCACTTTTGGTGGCGTTTGCTGCAGAATAATGCGACCAGTCTCTGGAAGCCTCGGATCAGGGCACGATGCTGCTGATGGCGTGTTGTGTTAGCAGGCTGATGGGAACATGATACTCGGCACCGGGTTGGTTGGACGGCTGGTACTGTAGTCGCCAGGCCACCTCGGACTGTGTTTGCGCCCAATACTCGTACTTGTTCCAAACAGGTTCTGCATCCTTCCCGGTCTCTCTGTTTAACCTTGCCCTTCTCTCAATTTCACCCTCCTTATCAAGCCACGACGGCCGCCAGCCCCCTGTCTTGACGCAGCTCATTCCAAATGTGGGCGATGAATAGCCGCTTGGGAAATGCGCTACCAGCCGGATGGTGGTACTCCGCTGCGTCAACGAATAGAAATGACACACATTCAGTGTATCATCGTCCTCACACCAATTACCAGCCGTGGCGGCAGGGGCCATGCCTGGGCCGCTTTGGCCCAGTCCTCAAACACAGGCTTTGTACGAGTACAATCAGCGTATATGACGGATCTCACCAAAGCTGAGCCATGTGGATGAACTGTGACCAGCAGCGGCCAGGTATTTGTCGTCGACAGCAGAAGATCAATCTGCTGAAAGCTGCGAATATACTCTACAAAACGTGCTCCTGGACATATTCACGATGCGGAGTGTGTTACCGCGACACTAAAGCAATTGCATGATGATACAGTATCTTTGAATTACTATGGACAAGCTCTCGTTGGTACCTCGTGCCGGAAGCGGTTGTCTGGAAATGTCGTCGGCCACGACGTACAAACAGGATGGATATGCTTCTTGCCCTTTTTTGTCACCTTGTTGGATTTTTTTTTCTCTTGATTAAAGTTTTCTTCTTTGGCCGATAACAACGCTTTCCAACATGCCTGGAACCATGCCATGATCTTCGAGGCATGATGTGTTTCCATGGAATCTTCAGGCATTCATTCGATTAATAAGCGCAACATTGCGAGCATCGCAAGGATTGTGCCATCCTCAGGCTTAACATCTCCAATATATCCAACGTGTCCGTTTCCATATCGAGCGAAAACAACAGGCGACTCATTGAAGCCGACGATTGATTTGGGAGTTGGTACACGATCCTCGGCAGTAGAGTGTTCGGTTGAGAGGTACCACGCCTCACACTGCTGCATTCCGTAAATCGAGAGAGCCTTTTGGCTATACGAAGCCGGGAGTCTGCTCTGAAGGGTAGAGCCGACGACTTGAGAATTCAGGGATAGCGTGGATCGTTGGTAGGAGCCGGTTTCCCATGGGAGATCCCACGTCTGCCTCATAATCTTTCTCAAGCTTTCCAAACTGGAGGCAGCAAAAAGGCCACCAAAGACGACGATGCCACCACCTGCCGCATACTGCACGAGCCTCTGCGATATGACCTCGCACCTAGCCTGAGCAATGCCTCCATCGGCCACAAATATAGCATGTGGCTCCGAACATTGGGTGAACAAGGTAAATGCCTTCTCCGTCGTCTTTGCATGCCATATGGTTGCTCTCTCGAAGAGCTCGTTCAAGAAGCTGGCGTGGGATTCCTGAAAAGTGAGCTGCGTCTGATCATCACCAAGCGTGAGCACGAATATGAGAGGTTTGGCTGGTCCGGCAGCCGGATCTTGGGTAATGCTGTGCATGCTGCTTCTGGAATACATTGAAGGAGGTGGACGAAACGAGTCGAGACCAATGGAAGAGCGCGTTGTGTCGCCGATGCTGAAGGGATCGAGTTGTAGGAACGGGCGAAGGAAATTTTATATTCTCTAGAATCCGACCGTGCCTTCGATGGTCTTGGAAGCTCTGCCTTTCACATTATTTCCTGGCCTCTGTCTTTTCCAGGATGCTTGCAAACCGGTGGCCGACATAATGCATGTCGAGGCGGGCCGAAGACCAACTCGACCCTCGCCAACAGCATGAGAACTCCACTCTCTGGACGGCATTGGAGTCGTCGGGATTCTCATATATGCTGTACACCCACACTTCTCATACGATTATTAGGTTTGTGTCACCAACATGCTTCCCTTGTCCAACAATACGGCACAAGGGATGCTAGTCTGGAGTGCCCTGTCTTGTGGCTCTATCTAACCGTTCAAACGACAAACCTTGCTCATTCTCAGGCACGTCTAATCTCGCACAGAATGAATCTTGGTACGGTATGTATGCTTACATTGTTGCGCGGCAGTTGGTCATCAAGTGAAGCAGGCAAGTCAGACAAACCATTCATCCTGAAGGCGCCTGAGCCACAGTAGCTGCATGCACTGTACTCCTCCAGAGCGGTCGATGCGTCCATGGCCCGTTGGCACTTCAGCTGTGCTGTGCCAGATCCACAAATAGAGCTCAACAGTCCAGGGATGAGAGTAGACTGAAGCTGGCGTGACGTAGTAGACTTATGCAGTGCCATCAAAACGACAACGACCAAAGGGTTTCACTCTCCACTTTGGGAAGACTTAAATTAGAAATGGCAATCAAAGAACAAAAGATAGTATCCGGTCTTTCAACCTCTCTCTCGGTGTCGTACAAGTTGTATGTGACGACCTGTCCGACAACAGATTCACGCACTCTTGCTTTACGGCGCCCCCCCCCCCCCCCAGAAATAGAGAATGGAACCCAAGCCTCTTTGATCGGTAAAAACTTCTGAATATGGCTTTGTTTCCACCTCCCACTCTTGCTGGCGCGGCAGGAGCAGCCATGTGCATGATGACCATGTGCATGATGGAGGTCAGGGACATGAGAGACCACTTTCTTGAGATTACTGCGCCAAGTGCCAGGAGACAGGAGACAGTAGGCTCACTCCATAGCAAACCAACTTGGCTGGCTGCTGCTGGAAATGCATGGCTTTGTTTCTCAGAGTCTGAATAAGAGTCTGAAGCAAGCTTGGGTGACATTCTCAGGAGAGGTTCATCTTCTTGCTCCGGCTAGCAACTTTACGAAGCCGGATCTCGACCATGCATTCATGTATCACAGCATATGGAGAGGGCTAGGGATGAGAAATACAACAGAAGTGTGCGGCCAATCCGTACACGAATGATGCCTCTGGTGCGCTTCAGAGGGGCATGCAAGTCGGCGACCTGAGCAAACTGCCCAACGGTGACTATTGGCAAGCCACTCGAGTGAAGGTGGGTTTCCTAGGCGTTCCTACTGGTTCTAGGCCTCGCTTGGGGCTGGATGAGGCAAACTTCATGATACATTACATGCTTCCCTCGACTGGCGTACAGGATACCATCCATAGCTGATGAGAGCGCAGCGACGAAGCTTTGGTAACCTTCCAAGGTCACTGTTGAGGTCCTCACTGTACTGCTGTTATAGCTTGTAGACCATAGCTATTATGTCGAAACGTAGAGGAAAGCTTCAAGGGCTTGCCAGCATCTACTACCTCTTGCTGCCATGTGATTCAGTGGTACTCCATCGTGAGTGGGAAATAACGGGGTGGGGCCGATTGGAGGGGCCGGACCAGCACCGGTGTGCCAGGTTTGTCGATTGCCAATGACGGGACGTCCCCAGGCTGATGGTGTGGCGGCAGGCCTCAGCGAAATGAGCACGCTTGGCCCATGCTCAAATCTTCCGTTATTCAGGCAGTTCATGCTGAGGCACAAGATGAGTGCTACCTGGTGTGAGCCGTCTTGATCTGTTTGTGTCTCCATGACTGACCCGCAACAACAAAAGGCCTTAACTGTGTCCAATAAGCTTGGAGTTGGGCTCGTGTGAGTGGCTGGTAAGTCGACGCAACCCCCCAAGGGGCTCAGGTATCGTCCAGCATCGTGCAGACTCGGTGAGTCGCTTGCAGATGGGTTGATTGGCTCTCATTTGCCAAGTTGAGTTCATGTGGCATGCCATTATGCCAATCTGACCACCACCACCACCATCAACACCACCACACCAAAGCTGGGTTTCGGGATGCCTTGCCTTGAACTCTCCCTTCTTTGGATTCTCTGGCTCAACCCCATAGGGCCCCAACTGCCCAGATGGCCAGGGACAGGAACAGGAATAAATTGTGCGGGGATTCGTGTGAATCCCGCCTCGAGATCTAGGGGACTAGCCAGCTGCCGAGACCTGCGCTAATGCCTTTCTGGTCACATCTAGCCAGGGATCAAGCAAACATCCGGGCTTCAGGTGCCTTTTCCCGTTTGTCCCTTCGATTCGGCTGGATGCTGCACGTCCCGTTCCTCGGAACCAGGATTAAAACGGCGCTTATCAGGCAGCTGCTTCCATCGGCCCCAGTCACAGCCTATGGAAAGGTGGTCTGATGCTGCGTGGCTGCAGATCTCGAGTAGAGGCATGAAGTTGCCAGGGTCCCATTGTCATCAGTTATTGTCCGTGAGAGTAGCTATTAGTCGGTTCAAGTGGATACTTGGCATGGCTCTGCGTCTATGCAAACGAGCTCTAGGCAGTTCGCACGATATCACGGCTCGGACGTATTTGTGCGGCTATTCTAGGACGAACAAATTCCACCCAGGATAGGATTTTATGCTGATGTCGTTGGACAAGGTTACCAGCATTCCGCCTTGTGAACTAGTAGAATTCTGACATGTTCATCCCATCAATGTTCGCCCTGTGACGAGGCTTCAATGTTGCCGCGGCCCTCCAAGATCCTCAGAAAGGGACGTCTCTTGATGTAGCAAGGGTTGGAAGTTGATCAACTCGCAGTGATGCCCAAGAACTTACAACGTATCACCCTAATTCGGGCGAAAGACGGAACGCACTCCTCTCCCCTCCTGCAGCAACCTGCATGATTCCTCTGCACCTGGAGATTAGAAACACAAGTACGGGCCACCCGAAGCCCTCGGCAACTGTGTCTCGACTTAGTCGAGCAGCCTTAGACTACTTTCTCCTCTCCAAACAGGGATAATGACCGAGTGTCGGGATGTTCATGCTTTGATGCTTGCCGCGTGTGGCATCGAGTGTTTGTGATGAGCTGAATACAACGACCCTTCCCCTGGAATCGAACACGTTTCGTATTTTGGGATACGAGTGGGTGGCTGCATTCTGAAGCCTGTTTGCATCGCTAAGCTTCGTGGGGTCGGCGTAGTGGGCAATTTGATGCAGTGGCGCTGTCCGCTATTTGTTGTCGTGGAACAATATCTGTGGGCAACATCGTATACTGGCCAATGCCGAAAAGCAGCACTGACGTAGGGAAGTTTGATTGATTGCTTGGGCTGCCTTTCGGCGACCAAGAAGGGGTTTCCTTCTCCCTGTTCTTTCTATTTCCTGAGAATTGCTGTCCCTACAACTGCCTTAGACAAGTCTCTATACGTTGCATTCGTGATGAATATTCATCCAAGCATCACTTACCAAGACCGAATTAGGAGAAGTAACGTAGTTTATCATGGTGGTATCCCATTGGCTTCGTTGGTTCACTGAAATCTCGGCGTCCTCGAGATTAAGCCAAGCGGATACTTGCGCGTGCTAGACGTGGGTGACACGCCCCGGCGATAAGGACGAGTCTAGAGCAACTGTTGGAACTCGGAAACCTTCAAAAAAGACAAGGGGCCAAGTTTCAATCACCAAGGGTGATAGAAGACCGATGACTTTACCGCGAGTGAGGCTTGGTAGTCCTGGCTAGTGGCGAGATTGTGGCACATCTTCCCCAGATGTCTCCTGGTGTTTAATCTTCCCTTGCGTTCCACTGGCCATCGAGAGCGACGGGGCCTCCTGCAAGTTGCATGGGACGGCACAGAAGTTGTGCTTGTGCCTGATTCCGATGCGGGTGCCTGGTCCATGTCAAGCTGAAAAGGTACAACTAGAGTTTGTTGACGGAAGTCATGACATGAATGTTATTCGTCCAGATTGTGGATTAATCCACGCAGATGTAGAATGCTGAGACATCCGTACGAGAATAAGAATGAGACGGTGAATAAAACTTGTGCTGTTAAAGTCGCCGACGCAGCAAGCTGTGAAGGTTAAAAAAAAAAGTATCCGGACAAGCACGGCACACTCGTCAGGCCTTTACTGCATCATCCGGCTAAGCATGCCCCTTCGGAGATCACTCCGTCATTTGTGACCACGACACAAGAGGTACAGAACGCGGGGACATACGCGGATATTCAGTATCAAGCCACCATGGCACAATTTGATCCTTGAAGCCGCACTTCCAATCTATTTCCTCCAAGACTGGACAGAACAATGACCCAGAATAACGACAAGAAGTAGCGAGTTGGGACGGCATCGCGGCATGAGTGTAGTACAAAGCTCCGCCTTCCTGTGTGATGAGGTTTGCATAAAAAGTCGGGATGGAGCATAGATGCGGCTTCGTCTGCCGCCTGTCCTCTATCCGTAGATGATTGGAGTTACCATGAAGCGCGATCTTGCAGAGATTGAGAAGCGGTATCTATCCGCGCGAGGACTGAAACTGGGTAACACAGGCAGGCCTTATTCACTCAAATAGGCACACCGAGATGTCGCTGTCTGGGGATGATTGGCGAGAGTGAGAGCAAAGGAAAAGAGCTGGGCGTAGGTTGGCTAGCAGTGGTAGCACAGAAATGCAGGTTTCCGGTCCGAGAGTCCGTGTGTCCCTTATCTAGAGCGTATTGCATGGCCTCGTGCGTCCGAAGAGTGAATACGACGTTTGCTGGACGGCTGATGGCTCCGCCACCGACACGAACGAGCCGCATCTGTCAAGTCGTCAAGAGAAACACATGGTATCTCCTAAGAGGTGTCCACTGATCGTAGTACTGGGTAGTACTACGGCATCATGCCAAGAAAACGTTTTGCTTCCAGGCTGCCATTTGCACGCCAGAGCCTCCATGGGTTTGGGGATCGCTCCGTATGTAGTTGTTGCAGCTTTCTAATCCGGGGTAATCCAGCAATTCGGGGCAATTCATTCCAGGCGGCGCGATCCAAGTCGCCGCACTTGCTTAGTGCAAGGTACAGCTCCACGCAATACGCACAGCATGGGTGCTAAAGTGAGCTTCAAGTGTCAGCACCAGACGGTCCATTTCACCTCTGTTTTAGCTGGGCTCCACTTGAATCGCACAGGCCCTACAGTAAGCCTCGCCAGCAGGGTTGGATTCAGTGTGGGGATCATAACGGACTTGCTGGCCTCTTCATCGTCTTTCCGCATGCAAGCACGGGAAGCATGGAGTACTAGTACCTGCTGAACTGCCGATATTGGACTGCGCTAGGCTTTGCCTTATTTCATTCCCTTTTCTTCGGTCCTGCTTGGCGGATCGTCTCTTCCATTGTCGGTGGGTCCTGTCTCGGAGAGCTCCTCTATCATCGCGCGACGTTTTGCTTGGTACTGAGCACGAGCAGCATCTCATTGTCTCGGGGCTGATTGTCCATCTTCCCCCTCCTTTGTCTTGTCTTGTCTATTGTCGTACAGATTGGCCAATTCGTTGGTTGGCCATCCCGTGTCGGCACCATGGCAGCCGTCGAGCCTGCTACGCGGAAGCGTGTGCTTCGGGTTATCATCGTGTCCCTTCTTCTAGACTTGGTAAGCCGCAGCAACTAGGAGGAGGCATCGTGAGCATCAATCATACCTGTAGGATAGACGGCTGATTTGGGAGTCACCCAGATATCGTTCACGTTTATCCTCCCACTGTTCCCAAAGCTTTTGGAGTTCTATCGGGATCGCGAGGCTCCCAACCTGATATACCATGACGCATCTCATGCCACTCTCCTCCAGCAGGTCCTCGGAGGGCTGAATGCATACAAAGCGTCCTTTTCCCGACCCATCGATTCCCGATATGACATTGTCCTTCTCGGTGGAGCACTGGGGTCTTTGTTTTCGTAAGTATCTTGTAACGTCCCTACGCATCATGGCTCTCCTTGATGGAGGACCTGCAACTTGTTGTTTCAGCTACTAACAAGATATGGTTACAGCCTCCTGCAAGCCATCGCGTCTCCCATGATCGGTCATTTTTCTGACCGCTACGGCCGTCGCTATGCGCTGCTTGCATCCATGTGTGGAAACATGGTGTCTGTGCTCCTATGGGTTGTGGCAGTCGACTTCCGCACCTTTGTGGCCAGCCGTGTTGTGGGTGGTCTTTCCGAGGGCAATGTTCAGCTTGCCACCGCCATGGCTAGCGATATCTCCGACGAAAGCACACGAGGATCCACCATGGCAATCATCGGCGCATGTTTCTCGGTTGCCTTTACCTTTGGGCCAGGCCTGGGGGCATGGTTGAGCACGGTTGCCACTGCATGGGCGAATCCTTTTGCAGTAGCAGCAGGTTTCAGTCTGATCTTGATCTCCGTCGAGACGCTGTACCTGTACTTTTGCTTGCCAGAAACTCTGCCATCTTTGGTTGGTGGTGTGGCAGCCAAGGCAAACGCGCCCGGCAAGAAGGATGGAGAGACCAAGGAAGTGACGCGGACGAACTCACGCTTCCTGCTTTATGCAACCCATTTTGTGTTTCTGCTGTTCTTCTCAGGAATGGAGACGTCCCTATCCTTTATGACGTATGATTTGTTCCAGTTCACCTCTGGGAAGAATGGTAGGTTGCTTGGATACATTGGCTTGGTAGCCTCTGTGTTCCAGGGAGGCATCACTCGCCGACTGACCCCCCTTTTGTCCGTACGTATCGGCACTGTCGCCTGTCTCACAGCCTTTATTCTCCTCAGCCGTCTTTCCACCCTTGGGGGCCTATATGCCGCAGCGACGTGTCTCGCCATCACATCAGCGACAGTTGTGACGGGCCTCAACGCTCTTAGCAGCTTCGAAGCCAACGAGCACGAACGCGGAAGCAAGCTAGGCATCATGCGGAGCTGGGGCCAGCTGGGTCGTGGATTGGGACCGATTGTATTCACAAGCGTATACTGGTGGGCAGGAAGAGAGTATGCGTACACCATGGGTTCCATGGGTGCCCTTGTCGTTGTCACAGTCGCATTTCTGGGGTTGAAGGCTCCCAAAGGAATGACTGCACCAAAAGCGACTGGAAAGAAGAGTCAATAGGATCAACGTAGGAGGATCCGGTCCTCTACCTGGCGATAGAGGCTCACTGAGATGCAGCATAGGAGGAATGGAGAGACAAGATGGTAAAATTGTCGAAGCATAAACTGATAGAAAATAGCGAGCGATTGTACAGTAACATATGCACGCGAATCGAACAAGTAGATAGATGTAGGACTGAAGTAATGGTCATTCAATGAGAGGAAACGAACGTATTTGTTATTCTAGATTTATCTCAATAATGTGTCATCGCTTAGCCATGCCATGAGGAAAGAACCAAGCAAAGTGAATGCCCCAGGCATCCAGACGCCAGGAGAAGTACTGCCGAGAGTCTACATTACGAGGGCAACATTTTAACAAGATGACTATGCATGTCATCAAATCATGGCTCTATAACCGCAGAGGCAATACACATGGCAAGGCAAAAAAACAAACAGCAAGAGGTTGTCGGGGATTGGGAAAAAAAGAAGAAAAAAGAGATGGTCGATCAGAAATCGAACCACCGCATGCCCGCACCCGGATTTGCACCAGGATCCTTGGCTATCACCTACGCAGAGAGAATAGGAGTCCAACGAGTTGCTCTTACTCTATACGGGCGCCAGCTTGAACCACTCGACCATACGGAACAGCGGTTCTGTTGGGACAAGAGGTACATATCGGGGTTTATAAGGGACGGGAAGGCGGTAAAGGGACGGGAGTGCTGGCAGCTGTCTGGACGCTGAGGTGGTACGCGTTGGGGGCTGGGACACACAAGCAAATATCAATGCTCTAGGACGACGGCAAACGGAGAGGCAAAGTTGTCCATCAGCGGCCCATGTAGGAACAATGAGTAATATTAGAGGGAGAGAGATTCTATGAGTACTCTTCTCTTTCTTCAGGAAATATTGACTCTACCAGCTTCATTGTGAACCAGGTGTAGATTGACTTGTGTGGGATGAGTTGAACTCTTACCATGATATCCACCTAGCAGCTTTCGCTATGGCTAGGAACCGATGACGATTCGTATCCCATCTATTTGTCTTAACATACCGAAGGACTACAGCAGACACAACTAGGTAGTTTTGTCTTCTGTAGTCCTTCCTGACATGACGGCTGACATTGGGACGATAAGCAAGCCCACCATCTTCCACTTCTCATCTGCCGAATTGTGCTTCATATTCGATGATTTTTGAGTTACTCAGCGACGACCACGGCAATTTCAAGAGTACTTTAAGAACCCTGCAATTGCCCAGGCCGTTGCGGAGTATCTCAAAAAATCTCCGAATAAGTAGCACATCTCTACAGATGAGGAGTGGAAACTGGTGGTACGAATGAATGAACAGGGAATGGCGTAGGCAAGTTAGCCATGAGTGTACCGTTCAACTCTCTGTTGAGTCACAGTTGAGAGACTCTTTAGAGGGAGGGGCATTCAGATGCGCAAAGTATTCTTTGCTGTAACACATCAATGTATGACCATCTTCAGACTTTGGAGTGGAAGCCCGTGTGAGGCAGTTATATGTCATCGCAAATTATGGGGCGTTTGCTCGGGGATGGAGACAGAATGCTCGCCGGCCGAACAGAAGCAATGTAAAGATACGGCCGTGGCTCTGCTTGAGAGACCCGATAGCCTCATGATAAAGCTCGAGATGTTTCTCCTTCCTGTAGCTTGATACCTTAGCAATTGAGCAGATATTCAGAGCTTCGTCAATCAACAGCGACTACACAGTTCATACATAGCAGACGGAGCCACCCTAGATCTGATGATCAAAGGTCCGACCTGCCTCCTGCTCAAACAACCCAGCCCGGCCGTAACAGCCTTACACAGGACTTGGATATGAGAGAACTCAAAACTCACGAGGGACAGAAGGTTTCCCTGGATGTCCTTAAGAGTCACACCGAAGCAGCTTTGTTGGTCGATCAAGTTAAGCTTCAGCTATGCCATCGATAACGGGACGGATGGGCCCACGCTAGCTAAAGAAGCTGGGCTCCGACTAACAATAAATACCATGGCGCTTGCAAGCCCCGACGGCAAATTGATCCGTGTCTAGTTCAGCAGGTGAAGCACTGGGTACTGCTGCTGCTTCAGACGCGCAGATGCATCGTCAACGTGGTCAAAATCTTTTGGACGGGGCTGCAGCAGCTTCAAATACTGATACGCACGGGACCGCCCCCTCACTCCCAACAGACTTTTCAGGCACTATTTCTGATACATGAGCTCCATTCTATTTGAGGCTGCACCTCTTATTCGGCGTTTGCCAAAAGGAACCGAGGGCAAGTACTGTACATTGCTAGATAAATAGATAGATCAGAACTTGGCAGAGGAAAAAACCTGCAGGCGGTGGCAATGCCCAGGTGATGGATAGAATGCATGAAGTGGGGGTGTTGACGTTTCAGTGTGGGCTTGGAAAAAGAGTGAGCATGAATGGAGGGGCTGATGGAGGGGTAACATGTGAGTGGGAGTGAGGAAAAAACCCATCGAGAGCGGGAAAAATGGCTCTGGCGATATCATATATTTTACAGGGGAGTCGAATTACTAGTCCTACTGTAGTAGCTGCAAGTGAAGATGGCGGAGCTAGAGAGACCGAGTCCATGTAAGGGATATGGAGATGGTCAAATGGGTTCTGAAGATGGACACTCACATAACACGGCTCTGTCGACAAGAAGAGCACATCAGCTCAGTCGTTTTCGCCACAGACTTTGTCCACCAAGTGATCGAAATACAGCGAGAGTCGAAACCATCATAACATGCTCATCACGACGGCTTCACACACCGCCTTTGACTCACTCCTGTGGTGTAACAGCCTCGCGATGTGGAAGATAAGGAGATAGGAGGTACCAGTACTTCATCCTTGGTGAAACCCAAACGACAGCGGCGAGTTGGGCAAAAACTGGCGCGCGCCAGTAGCTGGAGTGTGGGTGGATTGGGCAGTGAAAAAAAAAAAAAAAAAAAGTCAACGAGGGGAATGTGCTCCGTAGCAGCAGGCCAAGTCGTAGAAGTATAGCTTCACTTTGGTATCAGAGCATGCTCTCATACCATGAGTTTTCTTTATGTGTCCTTTTCTCCCGTTTTACTTTCTGTTTGCGTCACACCGAGTTGAATTTGAAGCTTTTGTGAAATCATGTAAAGTGGCCGATGACTCTTCAAAAGATGTCTGGAATACGTAGGAGCGCTCGCCAGATGGATTAGCACGTACTGGGTACACACGGCGAACAGAGCGGTGCGTAGCGGTGGGAGTGCGTATGCACTGGCACCCCGTACTGCAGAAAGGATAGGTTCGCTGAAACTGAAGTGCTGCAAGTGATAACCGCCATCATTTTAGGCACCAGGCTGGCGCTTCACATCTCGGACTTCAAATGAAGCCGTCATTGAGCCGTGGTAGAACTCTACGACTACTCGTACTCGTACGGTGATCGCCTCCCAACTTGCAAGGGATTCCAAGGCTTCCATCGGTCTGACTCTTGTTTGTTTGTATGTACTCCTCAGCTTCGTCCGTACTGTATGTTCCACCATCATACCAGATCGTATCGTGGCGGGCACTTAACAAGGGCGAGCTCCAATCGCAGCATCCCATTGGCCAGATCGCCCACAGCCACCAAGGCCGCTCAGGCGAGAAAAAAAATTCTTGCGGATTTGCAGTTGCGTTGAGTGGGAAGCGGGAGGGCAGAGAAAAATATTATTCGTTGGGGCTCGCTCGTTAGGGCTAGACCATGCCGCTTATTTTGCCCCTCCTTAAGGCTTTTTTTTCACAAGCCCCGTTTGCTGCCCCGCGCGTGGCAGAAAAAAAAAGCACAGAGCAATAGCGCTGCACCCCTCCACCCCTCCGCCCACCACCTTTTAAATCTCTTCTTCCCACCATCTGCTTTCGAAATTTTCTTCTCTTCTGCTCTTCGTCTCGCATACCCGGTTCAAGCATCCGATCTGCGAATTTGTATGTGCCATCTCTCCCTTCGCCCTCGCCTTGGTGATTCCATCTTCCAACACTTGGAACATCATCACCTCATCATCATCATCATCGTCTGAGGAACACTTCCGGCTGACTCTGCTTCCCTCCAGTACTTTTAGTCAAGGACTACACAGCTCACGCTAAATTTCACAAACCGCAAAAATGGGTAAGGAGGACAAGACTCACATCAACGTGGTCGTTATCGTACGTATCATCCTTTCTTCATGTCGGCATCATTCGCCGCTCTGATTCTCAAACACTTGTGCTAACCACCATCTTCTAGGGGTGCGTATTCCATCAATCATCTTGAATGAGATCGATCGAACACAGTACTGACTTGCTACAACAGCCACGTCGACTCCGGAAAGTCGACCACCGTGAGTTGCACCCTCTTCTCCTGCTCCGATATCAAACGTCGTTTGATACGGGACATCTACTCTTTGAACACAGGGCTAATCATTTATCATACAGACCGGTCACTTGATCTACCAGTGCGGTGGTATCGACCGTCGTACCATCGAGAAGTTCGAGAAGGTAAGCTTCAACTCATTTTCGCCTCGATTCTCCCTCCACATTTAATTGTGCCCGATAATTCTGCAGAGAATTTTCGTGTCGACAATTTTTCATCACCCCGATTTGCATTACCCCTCCTTTGCAGCGACGCAAATTTTTTTGGCTGTCGTTTGGTTTTAGTGGGGTTTCTCGTGCACCCCACTAGGTCACTGCTTTTTTTCTGCTTCGCTCTTACTGCCCAGCCATCATTCAACGTGCTCTGCGTCTCATCACTTTCAGCGATGCTAACCACTTTTCCATCAATAGGAAGCCGCCGAACTCGGCAAGGGTTCCTTCAAGTACGCTTGGGTTCTTGACAAGCTCAAGGCCGAGCGTGAGCGTGGTATCACCATCGACATTGCTCTGTGGAAGTTCGAGACTCCCAAGTACTATGTCACCGTCATTGGTATGTTCTTTCCATCAACTTCACACAGCGATTACAAGCCAGTGCTAACAAGCAATTCACAGACGCTCCCGGCCACCGTGATTTCATCAAGAACATGATCACTGGTACTTCCCAGGCCGATTGCGCTATCCTCATCATTGCCGCCGGTACTGGTGAGTTCGAGGCTGGTATCTCCAAGGATGGCCAGACCCGTGAGCACGCTCTGCTCGCCTACACCCTGGGTGTCAAGCAGCTCATTGTTGCCATCAACAAGATGGACACTGCCAACTGGGCCGAGGCTCGTTACCAGGAAATCATCAAGGAGACTTCCAACTTCATCAAGAAGGTCGGCTTCAACCCCAAGGCTGTTGCTTTCGTCCCCATCTCCGGCTTCAACGGTGACAACATGCTCCAGCCCTCCACCAACTGCCCCTGGTACAAGGGCTGGGAGAAGGAGACCAAGGCTGGCAAGTTCACCGGCAAGACCCTCCTTGAGGCTATCGACTCCATCGAGCCCCCCAAGCGTCCCACGGACAAGCCCCTCCGTCTTCCCCTCCAGGATGTCTACAAGATCGGTGGTATTGGAACAGTTCCCGTCGGCCGTATCGAGACTGGTATCCTCAAGCCCGGTATGGTCGTCACCTTCGCTCCCTCCAACGTCACCACTGAAGTCAAGTCCGTCGAGATGCACCACGAGCAGCTCGTCGAGGGTGTTCCCGGTGACAACGTTGGTTTCAACGTCAAGAACGTTTCCGTTAAGGAAATTCGCCGTGGTAACGTTGCCGGTGACTCCAAGAACGACCCCCCCATGGGTGCCGCTTCTTTCACCGCTCAGGTCATCGTCATGAACCACCCTGGCCAGGTCGGTGCCGGCTACGCCCCCGTTCTTGACTGCCACACTGCCCACATTGCCTGCAAGTTCGCCGAGCTCCAGGAGAAGATCGACCGCCGTACCGGTAAGGCTACCGAGACTGCCCCCAAGTTCATCAAGTCCGGTGACTCTGCCATCGTCAAGATGATTCCCTCCAAGCCCATGTGCGTTGAGGCTTTCACCGACTACCCTCCCCTGGGTCGTTTCGCCGTCCGTGACATGCGACAGACCGTCGCTGTCGGTGTCATCAAGGCTGTCGACAAGTCCGCCGCCACCGCTGGCAAGGTCACCAAGTCCGCTGCCAAGGCCACCAAGAAATAAGCGATACCCATCATCACCACCTGATGTTCTGGGGTCCCTCGTGAGGTTTCTCCAGTGGGGCACCGTGCGCTCACTTCTACGACGAAACGATCAATGTTGCTATGCATGAGCACTCGACTATGTATCGAGGCACGTTAATTGAGAGGCTGGGAATAAGGGTTCCATCAGAACTTCTCCGGGAATGCAAAACAAAAGGGAACGAAAAAAAAATTAGATAGAAGTTAATTAATGACTTCGACAACCAATTCTGTTTCTCGCTCTGTCCTTGTGTGTGATGTTGTGTAAATTCTTTGCCCTAAGAGTTCAGATCGTGATGTGTACATGTGTGTTGACGCTTGATATCACAGGCCGTGTTTTGTCTTTGCGCGCTGTAGTCTAGGGGCGCTTAGTGGACTAGAGGTGCTAACGGCACTTCCATGTCTACAGGCCACTTTGCTCGCTGTAAATCTCCGCTATAGGAGCTGAACCATAGCCCGCTGAAGAACCTCAAATGATATGGACCCGACCTGACCCGTTGACGCAACAGGTACTCTTCAGTTGACATTCATGATACTATTACCACTCAGCTGTTGCTTTGAAGTCATCATCGTTAGCTGTTTACTCAAAAGGTCCAACTCATTTCCATCTCTAAAACTAGTCGTACAAATTTCTGTGAGGACTATAGATCTATATATGTGTATCATGTGTTTATATACATGGCATCGTGAGAGGGGAATCGTTGCTTCATCTAAAAACGCCGTTGGAATGTCCTTGCTCCCGACACCGTGGCTGCACTCTTGATAACCAAAATTCTATCTTGTTTTTCTTTTCTTACTATTTTTGTTCGGGCTCTGGCTCTTTCGTCGTGTCAGGTTCAGGAGATTGCAAGTCCTCAGATGGTTCTGGGGCTTTCTCGGTCGAGGAATGGTCATTTTCATGCTCAGTATTTTGCAGCTGTTCAAATCCCATGCTCTGAACATGTTCATAATCCTCAGCTTCAGCATCTAGTGATGACAATTGATCCTCTGTGACTTCATCCTCGAGCGTGCCAACGTCTGGAGTTTCTCGCATAAGCTGAGACCCGTTGTGCCATGAAAAGTATTTGCCGGTCGCTACTCCTTCGACTAGAGATAAGAAGCGTGACGCCTCATCTCTATCAAGCATAAATGCTTGTTCGTCTTTGCCTTGTAGAGGGCCGGCTTGAAGTGAAAGCTCTTGCCGGTGGCCTCCGTGTCGGCCTGCATCGATGCTGTTGTAGCACAGCGTGTGGCCATGGAACTCGAGTTGGACGGTTTGATGAATTTCCAACCCCATAAATATGTATGGTACATTGATGGTGGCCTTGGAAGGCTTGCGTGTTGTTTTAGCCTGTGTCACCCATGCCTTGGGGATTGAGAACTTGGCTTTGCTGGGTGTTTTCAGAACACCCTGGGGGAGGTTGAATTCGCTTTGCGATAAAAATTCCTTGGCGGACTCTTGGCTTGCATCAAGAGGAAGAAGATGGGTTTGCGTCAGGCGAACATCTACGCTTTCGCTGGGCATAAGCACGTCATTGATATGATGTGCTGCGACTCCAAAGAGGGCTGAGCCAGGGGGGAGAGAGGAGCCGGTAAGGTCGCTGTCGGGATTCACTGGCAGTTGCAGTTGTATTGTAGGGGGCGCGGAGTCATATTTTGTGAAGGAGTGATTGGGGTCTGGAGAAAAGTTGAGAACAATTGTCGCTCGTTGCGTTGTAGATTGGTCTTCTTCCATGATAGATGTAAATGATGCCGGATGGGGAAGGACGGGAGAAAGCAGCCGACGATGTTCCGCCATTGCAGCCACTGTCTGTGAATGCTTCCCATGAAGCACATGTCCGAAAGCAGCTGTGATCTGGTGGACTGGTTCGGTTCCTGTTGTTGCCTTGAGATCGGAAATGACACCGGGGAATTGCGTTGAAACGTCATCTCCTGAGGTGGTGGCTTGGCCAACTGGTGTGACGAATCTTGACCACTGTTTGAGCTTGTCCTTCCAAGACATACTCCTATTTTCTCTTTGATGGCTAATAAAAGCCCCGTCCTTGATATTGCTAATGCCTGATGGTGTGATAATGTGGACACTTCTTTGGGCATCTTTTGTTGTCTGCTCCAGTAGAAGTCGCAAAGCGATATCAGCCGGGGATTCTGTACCCTTGGAAGCAAGATGCTGCTTCTGCAGCCAAGAGATTTCAAGTTCCTATTTATTCGTTAGCCAGGGAAAATCTAGCGGCACAACAGTTGAAGCATACTTTATTGTTCTCATCGTAAGCAATATGCGTCTTGGTGATTCGTTCTAGCTCTCGAAGAAGTTTCTCTTCTAGGTCGTGCTCCTGAATGGAACCCGAGGATATTTTCTGGGACCGAATTGATTTGACCGTTTCGTCAAGGTGGGAGAGGATGGCAGGAACGGTGGATTTCCGAGCATAAATATTGATCCGGTGATCGTCAAAACTTGTAGTGATTTTCTCCTTGTTCGACTGATATAAAAAGTCTCTGGAGAGTAGCTCAAGCACGGCGCTATTAGGAGCTAGGACGGGAATGTTAGCCTAGATTCGCTCATAATCAAGCGGCCATCATAAGACTTACAGGCAATCAGCTCAAAGATGCGAGGTTGTAGCCAGACAAGAGTTCTGCCTAAGCCTTCAACCTGCTCTTGAACCTCCAGATTCCATATCATTTGCATAATCATAATAACCTGTCGTTGCTTCGGCCTAAGCGGCCCCCAGTGGTCAGGCTTTGCAGCCACCCAAGGCTCCTGTTTGACAATCCAGGGATAGCGCAACTGTTTCCCTTGATCTCGCTTGGACGACAAGGCCAGGCGCTTCTGGCTAAAATACTTTGCAAGTTGGTTAAACGTGAAACCATCCAGCAGGGTATTCGCCAGAGAGTCAAAATCCTTCATTCGTAGAATCGACTTGTCGACGGGCCGTAGGTCATCGATAT
The DNA here is from genome assembly GCF_003025095.1 of Trichoderma harzianum CBS 226.95. Taxonomy (NCBI): domain Eukaryota; kingdom Fungi; phylum Ascomycota; class Sordariomycetes; order Hypocreales; family Hypocreaceae; genus Trichoderma; species Trichoderma harzianum. The sequence continues at coordinate 1,308,099 of NW_020209249.1, read as the reverse complement.
TCTTCATCGCCGCTCTCATTGCCTCTTCATCACTCTCCTCTTTCACGTCCACCATATTATCCCTTTCGGTATCGAGCTCGACCGTAGCTTCTGCTGTATCGTCTTGGACTCTTCGTACGGGCCTCTTGGGTCTCTTCATTTCGTTGGGATTCTTTAACATGATGGCATCGATCTGCTCTCCAAGAGCGGCAACGGAGACGCTCCTGGACTGCACGAGTTCATCATGGAAATCTTTCTTAGCTTTGAATCCACGCTTGGGCCTGGGTTGGCTGGGTTCGACTGCATCGGCCTCTGTAATGGCAGCTTCCTCTTGAGAAGTAGATTGCTCTGGTTGATTCCATTCGTCTGCGTCGAGTTCTTCTGCAGCAGGCTCCTCTTTCAGAAGCGATTCTTCGGCAAGCATTTCCATAACCTCTTCTGAAAGTTCACCTTCAAATCCGTTTCCCAACTGTCGCTCTATAGCCGCTTGCGTCGCAGGACTGGCCTCGACTTCCAAAGGTGCCAGCCCCCAGTCGGGTATCTCCTCCTCTTTTCGGCGGCGCCATGGTTTACGGCTGGATGACTTCTTGAACGGCCGCTTAGATGTCTGCTTGTTTGATTTCTTAAACTCGCGTTCACTGATTCTCCCAGATATCAGCGCCTCTATCTTCTCTTTGCTATGAATGACGGGGTCGGAGCTGTAGCATCGTTGCTGGATCCATTCTCCACGACTGTGTAAGCTGCGAATGCTTATCGTAGCTCTGGCTGATAGAATCGACGAGGAGAGGCGGTTGGCAAAACAGGCGCGCGGCACGTTCACCGCTCTGGAAAGCATTGAGACAGTAGATTGAATGTTACATAAACGGCAACATGAAATGGACCAAGCTCGGTATTGTCCCAAGCAAAAGATGAAGCGAGCTCTTTGCTTTGAGCGATGCGCCGAACTGGGTAAGCAAGCACCTTGAAGTTTGTGTGATAAGGCTTATCGATAGCTGATAATGAGCGTCACCGAAGCAATTTACCCGACAACTAATCAGACGCGCTTCGGCTGTTGCGGCGCGTCTCCCCCTCCAAAAGGTTTCACAAAGCCCCTCGGCTGATTCATTGCAGTTCGACTTGGTACAAACAATCTTCAGCATTTATTTGTCATTTTTTTTGAGCTTATAGTTGCCATCAATTGCGCATACAGTCATGCCGCCCTCACAAAGAAGACGTCGTCCGGTAGGTGGAAGCTCAACAGCAGATGGATATTAGGCTGTCTCTCTTTGTTCTGACAAACAGACTCAATTAGGTAGATGAGGATGGAGACTCGGACGAGGATGCTCGTCCTCGACAGCGCCAACACATCGAGGCTTCGGAGGCCGAGCAAGACGAAGATATGTCCGATGAAGATGCAGAAACGAACGGTGCCTCCTCGACTGCCGACGACCAAATGGCCAAGAAGTTGGTTCGGTATGCAATCTCATGCGAGTATTCAAGAACGCCGATAAAGAGAGACGGAATTAAGGAGCGAGGTATTGTGATTGGAATGATAGGCATCGGGGGGGTGAAGCAGTCTGCTAACTAAGCTGCGGTATAGTACTCGGAAAGCAAGGTCGTTCATTCAGAAGGATATTCGAGATGGCGCAAACACAACTAAGAACAGTCTGGGGAATGGAGCTGCGCGAGTTACCCGTCCGTGAAAAAATGACCCTTCATGAAAAGAGACAAGGTACGTTGGCTGTGGCGAAAGCATGGGTCTATCAATACTTTCCGGAACTCTGGGAACTGATTGTAAACGAATGGCAGCTATGAAGTCGAACGCACAGCCAAAAATTGGGTCGGGTGCCTATATCCTATCTTCAACATTGCCAGAAGTATACCGAAGCGCATCGATCTTGAAGCCATCCAAGGTCCCAAGTGCGGAGCAGGAAGCAACATATTCTGCATTCTACACATTGATTGTTTCGTTGATATGGCTGAACGGGGGAGAACTCAGCGAGCAGAAGTTGCAGAGATACCTCATGCGGCTCAACGCCGATCGAATGTTGGCAAGCGAGAGAACGGAACTAGCGATGAAGCGCATAGAGAGACAGGGATATGTGATCAAAAAAGTAGACCGGCCGCCGGTGGGTTACGAGGGCGACCAAACCATCACATGGCATGTCGGCCCTCGAGCGAAGGAAGAAATTGGACTAGATGGTGTCATTGGGTTGGTGCAAGAGGTCTATGGCCACCCTGAGGATGAGACATTTGACAAGAAGCTTCGATCGAGTTTGGGTATTAAGAGTAGACCACTCGCAGAAGGAGGGGAGGATTATAACGATGCTGGCATGACAAACGGGGCGTAGCATAGGCGATAATACCATGGCGGCGTTTGTGATTCATAGATCTCAGAATTGCTTCTTTTTTTTTTTTTTCTCTCTCTCTTCAAATTCCTGTTACCATCTTTCGTGATACTCTAGTCGTTGCTTAATTATAGGGGTATCTTGCCGTACGGATTTGCCGTTCCACGACGCCATTTCATGTGCAAACAAAACACAAAGCATATATATGTATATACATCTTTCAATAAACCAGACCTTGCCATCTAGGCCAAGTATTTCTCATAGTATTTCTCATAGTAATATCTCGTAGCATGCTTCGATGTCGGATATCGATTCAATCTTCGCGAGGTGGTGGAGGCCCGCATGGCTGGATCATTTTCTGTGCGCCGAATAAACCAAAAGCGTCAACAAAGAACAGTTTTTGAGCCAATCTTGGCTCTCTGTACACGCAAAAGAATCGGAACTACGTACCCTGATCATTTGAGCCCGCGTCTTCGTCAATGGCTCGTTTTCAGCCAACGAGATGTATGTGAGAAGCGGCCGGTGGCCGACGATAGAGGCATAGGTATCTCGCTGGATATTCGTCCGCCACTCCCAGCTAGAGGTATCCGGGTGGCCAGTTCCGATATATTTGGCCTGGAGACGTTCGAGCTCCTGCTGGTTGCGCAGCTTGTCGGCCTAGTGTCGAGGAAGCAGAATTAGCAAAGGTACGCGATTTATTGAGAATTACGAGAACAAGATTGCAGGCATGGCTACTTACCATGGCTGCGATTCAGATGCAGTAACGAGATATGCAGACGGCACGTAATTTTCTCGACGTTTTAGATGAGAGAAGAAGGGAAATTGAATGAAGCCAACAGGAAATTACTTGGATCAAAGGCGCAACTGGGATTCAGCCGGAGCTGAGCTTGGACGAATTGGCGACCGGATCAAGCTCGGCTGAATACAGGCAGAATCGGGGCGATTTATTTCTGCAAGATGAGGTCAGCGCTGGTCGTGTTGACACATGCTATTTCGAGCGGCATGCGGTTCTGCATCTGTACATGTACTTACCGTATCTATGCCAAGTGCGTGCTCTGTGCGGTACATGAACATTTTCGTTTTCGATCCTTATCGACAAACCTTGTTATTCATCTGCTCGGCACTTGAGCCTCTTCTTCTTTTCTTTGTTCTGTACAACTTCATTTTTCGGGGGCATCTCTAGCCTAGTTAGAGGCTAGCCAATTTTCTCTTTTCCGGCTTACTCAGAAATGCAGTAGTATTGCCTTTTACTTGACAGTATCGGGATCAAGAGTGAGACCAAGCGCGTCTCTCAACGAAAACAGAGGGCATTTCTAACTGGGATACAACAACTCTTATTCGCCACTTTTTTTTTTTTTTTATCTTTATTTTTTTTCCTCCTTTACTGTCATCGTTTCAAGACGTTGAAATAATTTGAGAAGCTGGCATTCTCCTCAACCCGTGAAGGTGACATTCACAGCCATGGCTCAACCACTCATCACCCCGGAACATTGGACAGAGCTCATCGCTGCCAGGAGGCAGAGGCGGCTTTGTTCGGAACACGTGGAAGCATTGAAGCGCTCTTGCGCAAGCGAATGTGGGAAAAGACACGTCTCGGAGTGCGCAAAGTGCTGGTCTCTGGTCCTCGAGAGGATGCGCCAGAGGTATAGCGAAGGCCAGGACCGCGAATGGTTCACGTATAGGAAAGCGTTTCACCAGGAGCTGGAAGGCCTATTTGCAGACGCGAAGGAGCACAGGACAAGCGTCAGGCAGATTGAGGCGCGGATAGAGTCGGAAAAGGAAGCGTGGTATCGATGGAACCTGAGGAAATACCCCGAGTATCTTGTCACCTGCGATGACCAGTATGTCCACGAGGAGTTGAGAGCCATGCTGGACGACCCGGATCGGTCACGCGACGAGGTGGTGGGCATGGTATGGCGAGGAATCGGGAAGCCCCCGGACTGGGCTGAGCATGTGGATGCATTTGCAGTTGAGGTTGCTGCTGCTGGGGGGAATCCGGCGGCCCTCCAGAGACTTTACGTGAAGGAGTTTTTCATGAACCATGAGACGGGTGAGCCGCTGGACCATTCGAAGCCGTATCTGGATGACTATACTTCCAACGAGAATATGAGCATCGAAGAGGCGTTTGGGAAGCTGAGCAAGGATGCGCAAGAGATTAAGATTATCATACCCCAACGAGAATTCTTCGTATCGCGGCTGAACGATCTTCGAAGGGCCAAGATGGCCGATGAGCTGGAAAAGACGCAGCAGGCTACAAGCGAGGCTCAAGCAGCCGAGGAGCGGATATCGGGTGATGAGCTCTACAATCTACCTCCATGTTCAGTGTGCGGAAAGGTCGTGGACACAAACGACGTCTTCTCTTGCACCGTATGTCAGGCCACCGTGCAAATTGGAGGCAACCAGGGACTTACGGTTTACTGCTCCGAGGAGTGCTATGACGCTGGACACGTATGTATTTCCCGAATCTCATAGGCATCAACACTACGAGTAATCTGCTAACTCTCTTTCTGCCCAGGCCAAGCATGTTGATGAGATGCACCGCTGCCATGCCGGAGACAACTGCGTGCAGAACCGCGAGACTGGACCGGAAGAAGATGTTGTAATGGAAGATGATACTGCACTCGACGCGTTTGCCTGCAAAGACTGCGTGGGCTTGAAACGGCTGACACTGTTTTGCTCAGAACGCTGTGCGTCTGAAAACATTGCTAGACACCAACATGAGGAACATGAGACCAAGATAGAGGCAGATGCAGCTTCCAGCTGGGTGAGTTCGTTGTCCCACGAGATCGAGACGATCCTCCAGCGAGAGAATCCAGGGATAAAGATGGTGTTGATGTGATGGGATGGCGGCGTTCTTTTTTTGTATATTGCAAATGTATTAGTATATAATTATCATCACCATGAGATATCTGGCTGCTAAAGGGTTATCTATCAATCTACCTCTTTTCCATTTTTTTGGCATGCAATTTAGACAAACAAAAGAAACAGCTCCCTTGTTCTACACACAAGTATTACCATGTAGTTTGTCCATGAAGCTGTTCGCACAGATGGAATGCAAGGCTGCCATAGTATATAAGCCACTCTAATTAGCGTGGTTCGCAACGGGTTCTATGGTCTAACGGTTATGACTCCGGATTTTGATTCCGGCAGCGAGGGTTCGACTCCCCCTAGAACCTAACCCGTCGTTATTTTTTTCAGTCTCTTGTCTTTTTGCTTTTGGCCATGTTGCTTCCATTTATGAGCAATTAATTCCACTGAATGGTATTTATTGTTTCGAATAGACCAAATTATCAATGACAATGGCTAGGGGCTGACCTTGGCATCAGAGGCTAACGCACGATATGTTTTGCGATGTACACACAATAAATGTGAGAGTGAATGCCAAATGGCTTCTCTATTGTATCGTGGCTATCATAGACATAGCTTTCCAGAAAGCTTCTATACATGTATCTACATGTCTAATTTTTATTTTGGTCTCTAATCATATCATTCAGTTCTCAGTCTCTCGACTGCTTCCCTTTTCACTCGAGCTTCCCTTTTCGCTCGATCTGTCCTCCTCTTTACCCGCAGCTCCCTCGCTTGCGGAATCGACCAGTCCATATCGAAGGGCATATTCTTCCACCTCTGCGTGAGAAAGATAGGGCAGCTCCTTGGCAGCCTTGACATACGACATGTTCTCGACATGGCCCTTGGCGAAGATGATGTCAATCTCTTCCAGCGATCTGTTTGCGGTCTATACTGGTTGTTAGCGGGAGGGTAGCAATACTTGATACACAAAAAGCCACATACCTCTGGGTAGAAGAAATAGAGAACGGGGAAGAAGCAACCGTTTACCACGGCAAAGAACAAATAAGTTCCCCAGCCAATTCGGTTAATCATGATTGGGGTGATCATGACAATGAAGAAGTTGAAGAGCCAGTTGGTACATGTCGAAACAGCGTTTGCCTTCGCGCGAGTCTTGATGGGACTGATCTCGGCAGGGTAGAGCCAAGGAAGAGGAAGCCAGGTAGCTCCAAACGAAGCGATGTAAGTAAAGAGACCGACGGCAGCTCCCTTGGCCGCGCTGGGATTTCCAGGGATCAGGCATGCAAAAGTCAGGACCATGGAAAGCATCTGACCGGCCGTTCCCCAGAGGAAAAGCTTCCGGCGTCCGACTCGCTCAATGATGAACCAGGACACGGTGGCAAAGGCGGAGTAGACAATCATGTTGACACCGCCGAGCAGCATGGCCATGTTGTGAGACTCGCCAATGGAGTTTTGGAAGAGGATGGGGAAATAGTAGATGACGGCGTTGCAGCCACCGACTTGCTGCATGAACTGGGACGAAGCGCCGAGCAACATGCGTCGGAAGTGCTGCGTCTTGCCGTTGGTGAAGAGGGCCTTGACGGGAGTGCTCTTTTGACCGGCAAAACCCGAGGCTCTGATGGAATCTAGAATGATGTCTCGCTCCGTCTTGGTCTCTTCGCTGTCGACCTCGTATCCGCGGAGAGCGGCAATGGTTCGCTCGGCCTCCTCGTATCTCTCATGTGTGAGGAGCCATCGAGGACTGTCAGGAAGCCAGATCATTGCTGTGCTGAAGAGCAGGGCGAAGGTGATTTGGAAAGCAATGGGGAATCGCCAAACCAGGTCGTCAGGCCCGTATGATGCGCCGTAGTCGATCCAGTATGCAATCAGCGATCCAAAGGCAATGATGCCTCCTTCGATACAGATCAGAAGACCACGGTTGGACGTCTTGCTGCACTCGGCTTGGTACGTCGGGACAGTTGAGGTGTTGATGCCGTTTCCAACGCCCGTGACGATGCGGCCAATGATGAACTGCGCCAGCTGGGCATGACCGCGCATGGGTGTGACTTGAATAATGGTTCCAAAAATCATGATGATACCACCGAGGATAATGGCACGGCGACGACCGAGCAGGTCTCCAACCGCAAGGATGAAAACAGCGCCTATCAAACAGCCAATCTCGTAGATGGCTGTGACCAGACCCTGCATGGTAGAATCTCTAGTGGCGGGGAAATAGTCGTTGAATACCGGGGAGGAAATGATACCGCTCATCACACCCTGGTCATAGCCAAAGAGAAGGAAAGCAGTGGTAGCGATGGTTGAGACGGCCAGGGAGAGAGGCCGCCCCGAAAGGCCAGCAAACGTAGGAGGCGCCATGATGGATTATCTCAAGACATACAACATATGCTATGTCTACGGTATAATACAGCGCAGGCGTTTATGCTCGGCTTGAATAATGGGGAATCGAAACCTGGAGGAAACATGGGGTTGAGCATGGTGTTATATATACCCATGTATACAATTTGATATACTGGACAATACTTGGTTTGAGCCCTCTGAGACTGGCTTGAGTCGGTCAAGAATCTTGATGTGTTCAAAACGGCGTGTTATCCACATGACATCATAATCGTCCGAAACAGCTGGATCGTCGTGTTGAAGCAGATTGCAAAGAGTCCTAGTCCGAGGCACGAGAATTCACAAGGTGGGTCAGAGTGACGATCGAGCGGAGCCGCAGACAGAGGTTGTGTGAGTTGCAGCGGCCAACGAGATGTGCTCTTTTCACTTTTTCCAGTACAAGATCTTCATGATTGTTTCACGCAATATGCGGGCAGATGGGGGTGTTTGTCTCCAGAAGCCCGGTTGAGTGGTTTTATCTAGCTGAGTTGGGGGTTCTCACCCGTGCCACTTTCTGGATTCGCTTTACATAAATCAGCTCTCTTGTTAACAAGATCTTGCTCAAATGATTCAAATCACTATGTACTAGTATCCATAGTATATTCGGCTCAAATCGTCGATATAAAACACAAGCAAGTGTGTAAAAACATACATGGGCTGGATAGGAATAGCCTCGAGCCGGTGACAGATACACGTACCCGGCTCTCGACTACCGGAACCTCACCGGCACATTCGAGGAACGGTTCCAGTTTTTGGGCTGCCTGGCTCCCTCAAGTCAGCACTTGAGTGGCCCATTTAAAGCGAGTCATTTTGCGACGGGAAACGATATGCATACTGGGATCTTCCACCCGCTTTGATTCGTGCGACTGCTGGGAAAGGGATACCGAGTGTCGATCAGCACATGCAAATCGGGGCCGCAAACCCGAGAAACGAGGGTCTGCGAGGCTGCAAAATTTCGATAGCCCGTGTGTTCTCCGCTGGGATGGAGAGTTTATGTGGTGCTTTGTAGCACATGGCTGTGGCCAGAATAAGGGTTTCCTGGAGATAGTTCCCGGACTTCTATTATATGGAGGAGCCCATGGGGTCTGGTAGCAGGAAGACGGGGAAGGACACTGACTCTCGTTCAGATGCCTAATTAACGATGCACTAGTAATGAGATTGTTCGAACTTGAATTCATTGAATCGTCTATACGATACATTCAAGAACCTCGACATCTGAGTTTACATCACTCGAAGTTGACTCTAATGCTCAGCTCAATGAGCCTCATTCTTGGCAATTACTGATTTCAAAACACACGTACCCACCCAACAATCCACATCACTCCAAGGAAGCAAGACAGAAGCCACCTTTAGAATTTTTAAAAACTCTTCAGTAATTGTTTTGCCGCTCATTGTCGAATAAAACAACCGTCATTGGCCTAAGTCTTTCGTAAAAAAACTCTTCAAGTTTCGTAGGTCCAATGTTTTTTTTCCTATTCAGTCAACCCGCGCCAAGATTATGACATCGTTGTGGATCTACACCAAGAATCGCTGTCTCGGACCAAGATCCACAAATACGCCGGAACCGAATATCGGGACCGACTTGGCAACTTGGTTCACCGTTTAGCCCTGAGATGGGACTTTTTTTTCAATACTGGATGTGATAGGGCAACTCTTATCAATGGCTCGGCGAAACGAACCATCTAGAATGATAATACTCGGTTAGCACTGGGATAGTTTGGCAGTCCCGAGAATGATACAAGATGACCTACCCTGCATCAATCAAGTAATATGTAAAAGACGCAAGAGGATATACCTGAGAATGAAATGAAGCATGAAACGCTAAAATTCAAACAAGTCAAGCAGTGTAAAAGGAACGGTTTCATATTTTAGGTATTTATTATTATGTACACTGAACGCTGCTGGCCTGAATACGCCGTGTCGTTTGTATCATTTCTCGTGATGCAAATCATGTGCTGGCTATATCCAGCAAGCTCGGGTCAAGGTGATATGCATCAAAGGTTTTGATAAGGAGAGTAAAATCGCAAAGACAGAATGAGAAACAGCAGGTTAAGAAAAAGAGAAAGACACGATAGATGTTATGGTGGACGGCAAAAAAAGCAAGCTCACACTGAAAAGGACATAGTATAGTAACGTAAATCCATTCCACATGCTTGCTGACTTCTTAGATGTGCCATACCAACCAAATCTGTCATTCGCTTGAGATGGTGGATATACGTAATAGAGACTCTTGTGGATTCCGCTCATCGTCAGGAGTTATGAGTAGCAGCCTCACTGCTATTCTCTAACAGGAGTTCCACAACTACTAAGCAACAGCAGTTTTATCACCATGCGTTGCGATCCCAGTTGGGGTCTATAAATATTCATTATCTTCAGTCAGCTTCAACACACTCCCAGCGAGTAGAACAAACACTCGACATACCCTGAACAAACGCGGCCAGCACCTTGCTACCGGTCTGCAGCAGCGGATGCCCCACGACAATCTTGAGGAACTTTTCCAGGCCGGCTCGTCGGTTCTCAATGACATCGTCGCTGAAGCGGTTGGTGAAGACCTTGCCGGGCAGCGGCGGGATTGTCACGCGGGCGCTCTCGCGCTCGAGGATGTCGCGGAAGTATTCAAAGTCGGAGTACCGCCTGCGCACGCTGCTCTGGCGCAGCTTGAAGGCGGGGATGTTGGTGCGGCAGAGGATCTCGTAGTCGGTGTACATGGACCGTCCCATGCCGTGGGTTCGAGGATTCCGTACCTGTTAGTCGCAGCACAGAGGAGCATTAGTAATGCTGTATGATGATGATTGTGATGACGATGATGGTGATGACGATGATGATGCATCCAGAGCTCCATGTCCTCTTGTCCATATCCTGTTGCCACCCCTTAACTGCACGTCTTTTCCCTCCCTCAACCCCCCTTTTGTTGTGTCGATTCCGTGCCATTAATCTACAATGTTGTGCTGCTGTCCAATTCTCCTCACCTCAATCTCGAGAAAGTTCTCTGGCGGACCGTAGATCTCGTCAAAGCTCTGCTGCCGCGTGTCTGGCATGGACTGCATGATGGGCCGATGCAGATCCGGCGACTTGCGGGCCGCCTGCGCGGCGTCCTGATTGTCCGACAGTTTGGCGGTGTTATAAGGGTGATGGCTATGGCTTGAGATGTTGCGCGCGCACGCGAGAGAGATTTTGAGATCGCCTTCTGGACGAAGAGCGAGCTAGAGCTTCGATTTTTGGATTCGAGGAAGAGGAAGGACGAGAGACTCTGCTCCGTATCGCCAGGCCGCACAGCACCTTGCCAAGCTGCTTGGGGTCGAGTCGAGAAATGCGCTCGATCGTGTGATGACCAGCCTTGGGCCAAAAGGTGGAGAGTGACGAGATAAATAATGCCTGCTTGCACAATCGCGGGAAGCTGAACAAGGTGGGGTTTGCAGTTGCTGCTGTTCACGTGGGGGGGAAGCCAGGAAGCTTCCCCACCAGTTCTAGGGGGACGCTTCAGTTGCAGTGCAGATTGTCTCAGGGATTTCATTGCCTTGTGATAAGCATCAAACTTGACGAGCAACTCTAATTCATTGATTGTCATGATGACGCCAGGGGACTGATTGGAGTCAACTGCTGCTGTGTTCAGAAATTAATCCATCGCAAGTGCTACATGAGTCTTGAATTTGTTTATCAATGCGTCACCGATAGATATTGCCAAGTCCAAGCAAGGCCTGTTGTTATAGTTGTTATACGAGTAGTACGAGTATGTCACTGGTGCTATGGATATAGCATGGGGATATCAGAGTATCACAGGGGGGCGTTGCCCAACTTGAACCCAATGTGCCCTTGATAACAGGGAACGTATATCATTAATTCCCTTCCACTCATTCCGATTATTTACTGTATTGGTAACATAATCCAGGCTATTACATTCAACCATTGTCGAAAACGCAATGCTGATGCTGTCGTACCACGGCTCCCCTGGACAGATTGGTTGCAGAGCCAGGACCAAAAAGAACGAATAGCAGCGCTTTTAACCATATGGCGCGCCATGCAGGCTTCGTGCTACCTGGTACATGCCGTCTTCATTCAATCTCATGTTGTGGAACTTGTGCACAGCGTTCATCATAAAACCGCTAATGGTAAATGAGCCCCTGATAACAGCATTAAATGACGAAAAAAAGTCGCCTCACCTTGAGCTCCCAAACTCCATAACTAGTCAACCTCCGTGTTTATCCAAAAGCTCCGAAAATAGATAATAATAATCAAGGCATTGGCTCATCTAGATGATGCATGCTCGCCAATGCCCGAGTGGATGTAATTGCTGAAGGTGCTCCGCTGTTTGAGGCCTTGAACGTTCTCAAAGCGTCCCTCCTTTTATGGATAATAGCTAGCTAAAGCTTGATATCCGTTGCCATCACTTCTTAGTTGCAAACTTCTGATGGATTGCGCGAATCTGCTCATCGACATTGACGTTCTGGAGGTGGTTGAGATGAGCTTGGCTCTTCCCCTCTAGATGCCCATCGAAGCTTTGGATGGCCGCCTTCTTTCGCCTGGCTTGTTCATCCTCCGAGAGGGCGTTTCCTGTCGCAGGGTCAAAGACATCGCTTCTCTGGCTAGCAAGTCGCTTCAGGTTGTTGGCCACATCAACGTGAGCGATGTTGGACGTAGCATAACGTGATTCGGCCTTGGCCTTTTGTTCCTTCCAGCTTGGATCGAGGAGTTCGACTAAGTAGAGAAAAAGGTTAGCCAGTGTTCCAAGTTTAGCATCGTCTGGAGCTTTGCAACTTACTTCGCATGTGCGCTTCGAGTTCGTTGAGAGGAATCTGCTGCTTGCAGTTGGGGCATAGTGCCATCTGCGTTCCTTGCTTGGTTGCTGCCTTCTGTGCTGCCCGTGGCACGTAATTCTCCCTTATCTTCATAGGACCAAGGCCACCCCTAGCCTCTGAATGTGCCGCCTGCACACGAGCCTGTGCTTCGGATCTCTCTTGTATTCTCCGCAGCTCCTCTTCCTCCTGAGCAGATGGCTGTGGCTGATGTCCTTCGGCGCCGTAAACCGGTACAGGAGATGGCAATTGTGGCTGTTGTTGCTGCTGTTGTGGTGCGTATCCTGTATGCACAGGCAGGGGAAAGGAGGCTGGAAGAGCTGCTTCTGTAACTTCGTTGTGCAGCTCGTCCTCTTCGCCCGGCATGGCCTCTTCGATACGTAGGTTGGCACTGATGGATGCCTTGTTTCTGTCTTCCAACGAAGCGTATTGCAACTCGCCCAGGGTAGTGGGAGGCGGCAGATTGGCACTTTCATCGGCGTCGGAAAACGTAATGGTCTCGACAATAACAAAGTCACCCCAATCAATTCGAGCAAACTCGGCCTTTTCGACTTCTTCCTCGGCCTCTCTTTTCTTCCTCTCAACCTCCTGATATTTGGCATATTCCGCCCTCTCTTTTGCTCGTTTCAAGACGTGGAACTTGTCTTTCACGTTCAGCTGCAGCTCTGCTGTCCGCTCCTCCTGCAGCTTGCCGCCCTCACCATCGAGTCCGCTCGCCCGCAACAGCAACGTGTACTGATCGACAATGTGCTGGAAAAAGTTGTGGAACGTGTGGTTGGGAATCAGAAACTGGAACTGGGGGTTACCGGCTTCGCGCTGCGCCAGCTGCGTCATGAACTGTCGTCCGTTCTTGGCCACGAAAAGCGCCGTCAACCGAATCACGTCCAAATCTTTCTGGTTGATGTGAGGCATTCGAGCGCAAAACTGGAAGTCGGGAGGCTTAGGCGGCCCCTTGGGCTTCTCGGGAACCGGAGTTATGGTTTCTCCCACTCGACCGGCCGCAATGTCGGTGCCGCGACCGGATCTGATCTCGCTCAGTCGCCACTGGTAGTAGGCGTGGTAGGCATCGTCAACGCTCAGAAAGCTGAACTTGGGGTTCTGACGTTCCTTTTCTCGGATGCGATCCTCGAATACCGAGCCGTTTCGCGCGACATATCCAGCAGTCTTTTCGAGGATGTTTCGAATTTCGCGTGGCGGCAGAACCACACCGACCGGAGCTTTGATATCGTCAAGCGCGTTTGACGCATTTCCATTCGCCACTTCTGCAGCCATATCCGCGATCGATGAAGGCAAGAACAGTTGAAGATGGTGATTTTGCTGCTGCTTCCGCTGCCTCTGCCTTTCCGGGGAGTTGAAAGAGAAGGGCCCGAAAATATGGACGGTGATGCGATGGCGATGCAGCTCGGCTGGAAATTTCTTGGTTGCCTTGCACCAAGCACGCAGCATCGAATTGAGTCGGAAGCCGGAGCGGTGTTAATCCGCCCGTTGTCGATGTCGCGCCACGTCCATGGTCGCATGTACTCCGTGTGGGGTGCAGAGTACATGTACCCTGGACCCTTCCATGGCTGCGAGAAGCTCAGAAGATTACCTCCCTGTACCTTATACTTGCCGTTATATGAGATCATGCTATAAAGGGATCTGACGTCCAATTTAACAACGCCTAGACGGTTAAGCGTGTAGTTTTCATCATTACAGCTATTTTTTTTCTTTACGAGAAGCAACATTGGAGGACAAATCTTGCAGCCTGGTAATGTATCTGCTTTGTATTCAATTCCATTTGCAGCCACCTTGCCCAAAGTTTCAGGTACCGATACAACTAGTCGCTTTTGGGGGAGCACATGTCAATTGGCCTAGAACAGAGCGCTCTTACAGGGAGCCTCGACCTCGCTACGAACCGAATTTGAGCTCCTAGTTCATCTTAGTGCGGCTGAATCCGTGTTCATCGAGGGCTTCGTGACGAACGGAAATGATGCGGGCCGCTCAATGAGACTGAGTTGCTGCACGCACTGGCCGTACTACTATTTTGTTTTTGGTAGCTACAATATTCGCTTAATCTGTATGGAGTAGAAAAGGCGCTATAGGATTCCAAGGGCCTAATATTTTGGATTTTTATACATAAATCGGAAAAGATTGAATCCAAGCTTCTTTTGGAGTAGCATTGCCCATTGCTAATTGGATCATCCTTTTAGTGCTAGTAGCCAATAGTACATCCCTAAGGCAAGGGGCCCTCTCCAACACGAGGCTACAACGGGGTCTTTTCTGCAAGTCGAGGCAATCGCCCGAGTAACCTGTTGGCTACTCACACTTTGTATGGCGCCACAGCCGCAGCAGCTGGTACCTGTACCTCCCCTCGGTACCTGCTATGGCTGTGCACAGCACAGTGGCGCCAAGGCTGAAAGTCCTCCCTGTTAAGGCCACTGTAGCTACAATGCTGGAAGCGGACGCGAAGCTGAGAAAACGGTTGCGCAGCTCCTCCTCCCACCCCTGACTGGCTTGGTTTGCCCATCACGACAACCATTTTCGGCTTCTTTCTCCCCTTCTCCCTTTATTTTTCTCTTCCTCTCCGCTTGCGCGCTGCGACTTTTGACCCGCGGCTGTCGTTTTCATTCTTGCCCGGCTGAATTGGGCTTGTCTCTTGTCCATTGTTCCTTTTGTTCGGCTTCTTCCATGAGGCATCTTTATTAATTTCCACGTCTCGTCTCCTTCGTTCGATACACTCATTTACCGGTCCGATCTGGACATTTTCCACCCCCCGAGAGCTCGGTCCTCTATTCTCTAGTCGCACGATTCGACCGCATTACTCCGTCTTCTACACTTTTTATCATCAATCCCCGCCAAACTCTTCGCCATGGCGAAAGCGACGGCGCGGGGCCGCAGCCCTCAACCTCCCCTCGTCGCAGAGAAGCAGCCCTTGGTTGCACCAGTCGCAACCAGCAAGCCCAAGAAGAACACATCGTACAAGTCTGACGGTGTTGTCGACAACGATGTCTTCCTGCTCCCTGGGCCTGACTATGTGGCAGCCCTCGGAGTGACTGTCCTGGCCACCATTGTACGCCTCTTCAAGATCTACCTGCCCACTAGTGTTGTATTTGATGAAGTCCAGTGAGTCTCGCTTCTTCCAATGCTGTTCTGTATCCAAGCTGCATCTGTACCATTGTACTAACTCCTCCTGTTCTTTTCAGCTTCGGTGGTTTCGCTTCCAAATACATCAAGGGCAAGTTCTTCATGGACGTACACCCTCCCTTGGCCAAGATGCTCATTGCCCTCACCGGATGGCTTGCGGGCTTCGACGGCAACTTCGATTTCAAGGATATTGGCAAAGATTATCTGGAGCCTGGCGTTCCCTATGTCGCCATGCGTCTGTTCCCTGCGATTTGCGGCATCTTCCTCGCTCCCTTCATGTTTTTGACGTTGAAGGCGGTTGGCTGCCGAACGACGACCGCCGTGCTCGGTGCTGGCTTCATCATTTTTGGTAAATACACACCACCCTTGTTCTAAATGCTCTTTTGCTGCTTTACTGCGGGACGAGATCATATTGCGATGATGAGTCAAACCCAGATCTAACCAAGCTTTCTGCAGAAAACGGTCTTCTTACTCAGGCCCGTCTGATTCTTCTGGATTCCCCCCTGGTTGCTGCTACAGCTTTCACTGCCATGTCCTTCACCTGCTTCACCAATCAACACGAGCAGGGACCGGAGAAGGCGTTTCAATTGAGCTGGTGGTTCTGGCTTGCCATGACTGGTCTTGGTCTCGGCATTACCTCTAGCATCAAATGGGTTGGCCTTTTCACCATTGCCTGGGTGGGATCCTTGACTCTTTTGCAGCTGTGGGTTCTCCTCGGCGACAGCAAGAACGTCTCTGTTGTATGTAAAATAATTCTATTCCATTCCCTCTTTCCCTGATTGCCATTGAGCACTGGCTAACCTAACTCCTTAAATGTAGCGTCTCTGGTTCAAGCACTTCATGGCCAGAGTTTTCTGCCTCATCATCATCCCGGTTACCTTCTATCTCGCCATGTTCGCCATCCACTTCCTTTGCCTGACCAACCCTGGTGAGGGTGATGGATTCATGAGCTCCGAGTTCCAGGCTACTTTGAACAGCAAGGGTATGAAGGATGTTGCTGCCGACGTCGTCATGGGAAGCCGAGTTACCATCCGCCATGTCAATACTCAAGGTGGCTACCTCCACTCTCACCCCCTCATGTACCCTACCGGTAGCTTGCAGCAGCAGATTACTCTGTATCCCCACAAGGACGACAACAACATTTGGATCCTGGAGAACCAGACTCAGCCCCTGGGCATTGATGGCCAACCGCTCAACGGAACTCTGGCATGGGACGCCCTGCCAGAGGTGCACCACATTGTTGATGGCTCTGTCCTCCGTCTCTACCACCAGCCTACCTTCCGACGCCTTCACTCGCACGACGTGCGACCTCCGGTCACCGAAGCCGACTGGCAAAACGAGGTCTCTGCCTACGGCTACGAGGGCTTTGAAGGCGATGCCAACGATCTATTCCGCGTTGAGATTGTCAAGAAGCAGTCCAAGGGAGCCTTGGCCAAGGAACGCCTCCGAACCATCGAGACCAAGTTCCGATTGGTCCACGTCATGACTGGCTGTGCTTTGTTCTCTCACAAGGTCAAGCTCCCTGAGTGGGCTTCCGAGCAGCAAGAGGTTACTTGCGCCCGCGGAGGCAGCGTGCCCAACAGCGTCTGGTATGTCGAGCACAACGAGCACCCTCTTCTCGGCGATGACGTCGAAAAGGTCAACTACGCCAACCCTGGCTTCTTTGGTAAATTCTGGGAGCTCCACAAGGTCATGTGGAGGACGAACGCTGGCCTGACTGATTCTCATGCCTGGGACTCTCGACCCCCCTCATGGCCTATCCTTCGTCGTGGTATCAACTTCTGGGGCAAGCACCACATGCAAGTCTATCTCCTTGGCAACCCTCTCATCTGGTGGTCTAGCACGGCCGTCGTTGCAATTTGGGTCATCTTCAAGGGTGTTGCCATTCTCCGATGGCAGCGTGGATGCAATGACTACGCTAGCAGCACATTCAAGCGTTTCGATTATGAGATTGGTACCTCCGTCCTGGGCTGGGCCCTGCACTACTTCCCCTTCTTCCTGATGGAGCGCCAGCTTTTCTTGCACCACTATTTCCCGGCACTCTACTTCGCCATCATCGCGCTCTGCCAGATGTTCGACTTTGTGACGGCAAGAATCCCCGCCGCCCTCGGTTACCGTGGCACTCTCATCAACCGCGTCGCCACTGTGTCGTTCCTTGTCCTCAGCGCAGTAGTATTCACCCTGTTCGCCCCATTGGCCTACGGCACGCCTTGGACCAAGGCAGAGTGCATGCGCGTCAAGCTCTTTGACAAATGGGACTTTGACTGCAACACCTTCCTTGATGATGTAAGTCTTTCCCAAACAATCCCCAAACATAGACTCCCCACGCGTGGGTGATGGGATGAATCAAGTCATTGAAAAAAGGTCGATTCTGAATAACTATGACTAACGTATCTCGATGTTTAGTACCAGGGCTATACCTTGACATCACTTCCCCCTTCAAGCGCTGCTCCTTCAGTGCCTGTTGCCGATGTTAACCAGGACCAGAAGCCTCTGGCGCCGCCCGTTATTTCCGAAGCAGCCGTTCCCCCGGAGCCCAAGATCCTCTCCAAAGAGGAGAAGATTGAGTACCGGGATCAGGACGGAAATCTGTTGAACGACGAGCAAGTCAAGGCTCTCGAAGGCAAGGTTGAGTTCCAGACCAAGTACGAGACCAAGACTCGCGTCGTCGACGAGCAGGGACGTGAGGTCCCCATGCCCGAAGGCGGCTGGCCCGATAACATGGTCGGTGGTGTTGCTCCACCTCACCCTGACGTTGAGGGTGTTGACAAGGAGACCGCCAAGGCTGAGAGCGCTGAGGTTCCCAAGGAGGCCCCCAAGGAGGCCGTCCCAAGTTCCGATGGCGAAAAGGAAGCCGAGAACCTCAAGGCTAAGCCCGCTAGCGAAGGACAAGAAGCCACTATTCAGGAGGAGCTGTAAAGGAGGGGATAGCTGCTGAGTTTTGAAATTTTCACGAGCGAAACAAAAAAAAAAAAATCACGTCACCTTCAGAGACGGTGTCTCAATATTCTTTTAATATGCGTCGCACTACTACTTATGCCCTCGTGGCCAACTATTCAGGGGCGGTGTCAGTTTACAGGCAACCCCCACAACTCAACCATTTGGAATGAATCGAGGGCTTAGGGACGATGGGGCGCTACGGGGAGGTTTTTGTTTGGGCGGCGAAAGGAAAAGATCTTGCTCAACTGGGTCTAGATGAAAACGAAAACGTGTTTGAAAAAAGTTAATGGAAGAGGGGAAGAAAAGAGGGGCAGCGAGAGAGAAGAAGAGAAAGAGAGAAAGAGAAGTTGCAGTCACTATACGATTGTCATCTATCATGTAGCGTCTGATGTACACCAATTCTTCTGCAGAATAGTCTCCTTGTTAACAATACGTAACGTCTTTGTCATGACAAGCAACATTAATGTTTGGTGTTACTGTCTGTGTATGGGATGTACGAGATAATTGAACAAAATGTACTCTTTTCCCCCTCTCTCTTTTCACTTCTTTGCTATGAGGTATATAATGCAATAAATACCTGTATATAAGGCGACACACATACATATACTGTATACACTTCTCTTTGGTGCTACTATTCAACTCTCTGACATTGGCGATGTTTGATTTTTCTGTGTAAGTGGATGCCTATCTGCCGGCGGCACAAAGTATAGCCGCTCGCCTGCACCTGACAACTCTAGCTTTGCCCCGGTCATCCCCATCCCAACTCAGCGGATTAGACATTGGCAGCGACTTGGAAGTTCTCAATCGTACCTAATCAATCGGCAGAAACATCGCATCATCATCTGCCGAATCGAGCGAATGATTGGTCGGTTTGGTGACTGATATCTTTTCAATCCATTGGCATCCATCCGTAAGACAACGTTCCACCAACATGTGTCAGCCATCGGATGCAGACTCGCAGCAGATCCCGCCCATTGAGATCGGCTCATTTATTGCCCTACGGCCTGATAAGAGCGAGTTCATCGGCAGTGCCAGCGGTGTCTTCTTTGCGAATACCGTCTTTCGGGCCTTTGCAACTGCAACGACAACCTCTGGCGGGACTGGCTCGAAGCGTCCCCAGGGAGATGTAGATGGCCTGGGGGCTCAAGCGACGCCGGACCCCGGCTCCGCCCATGAGTATGTCATGGCAGAGGAGAAGGCCCAGGAGGAAGCCGCTGGAGACGATACTCTGGGAGTGGGTGCCGTGGGTGCTGATGATGCCAGCAAGAGCCCGGGCCTGCGATCATATGGCATCGCGGCACCTGGACTGGGGATCCCTCCTCCTCCAGCCGTTGCGAAGCGGCTCCTGGTGGAATACTTCAGAAGATGGCATCCCTTCCTCCCCTTCCTCCATGGCCCTACGTTCTTTGAAAAGGTGAATCGCTTCTACGAGCTGGAAGGGGGTTCGCCTGGGGAGCCGATGAGCCAGCGGAACAAAGTGTACCAGGCCATCATCTTCCAATGCGTCTTTAACATTGCAGACTCAAACCACAACCAGAAGCAAGAGCGGGAGCTGCCCGAAGAATCACGCATCAAGTCTGCCGTTGCCCTAACGAGCCTGCTGGGCATACTCTCCAGCGGCCATGACATTCCCTCCCTACAAGCTCTCCTGGCCGTGGAGCTGTATCTGATGACGCAGATGTCTCTGAGGGCCGCCTCGACTGTTCACGGAGCGATGACGCGCATCTTATACCACTGCGGGCTACACAGATGCCCCTTCCGATACGTTCAGCTGCCGCGCGATATATGCGACATGAGGAAGAGAATCTTTTGGTCTGCGTATGTAATTGACCGCCACCTGAGTCAGGTCCTGGGACATCCCCTGGCGCTCAACGACGAAGAGATTGACGTCTGTCTCCCCGGAGCACCAGAGGTTCACAACCCTGCAAAGCCATTTTCGCCAGAGATCCAAAGCGCAACCGCAGCCAAGCCATTTCAGCATAATTCTCAGGCACGCGCCTCGGTAGCGGAGGATGACGTCCAGAACTATGCACCAGTAGACCACCCGACTTTTGGGTCCGTTTCCTCTACTGGAGACCTTACCGACGGCAGCACCATCGGAACCCACGAAGACAGTCTCAACACAGACCAACTTGTATATCGACCACAGAGCCTGGGCGAATCTATCCTTGGCTTCCTGGTGACGTATTCACGGCTGCTTGGGCAGGCTCTCGACCTCTTCCACAAGTCCATCCACAGCCGGTCCATCACTTGGGACAAGGTGCTTGAGATGACGTCGAGGATTCATGCCTGGTGGAATACGCTTCCACCATCGTTCCAGGGAGAGGGACTTACGTCGATCTTTGTAGAGCCACAATCCCATCATGGACCTCCCTTTGCGATATTATACCATCAGCTCATCCTCATCATGAACAGGCCTTTCCTTTCTCTCCCGACGAATCGAACGGATTTTCAATTTAGTTTGCAGACCGCGGTGAATGCCAGTCGAGCCATTGTCAAGAAGCTTAAACTACGCCAAGGGGATTCACCTTTGGTGGCCTGGCCGGGGATGTTGTCGGCTGCGTGGATGGCAGGGCTTGTCATTTCCTACGCCGGATTGCTAAAGCTCTACCCAATGGAGAAGACTATCTTGTATGTTACGACTGTTTTTCCCCCCGAGCTCTTGGTCACTTCGTCCGTCGCCACTGGGTTAAGCTAACCATTTTCTTCACCGCAGGGATCTCAACTGTGCCATAAAGCTCCTTGGCATGATGAGTCGAAATTGGACCAGCGCCCACCACTGCCGTGTGACGTTAAAGATGCTGCTGGACAGATTAACATCGAAGCCGTTCATGGAAAAAATCAACCCAGCGCTATCGGCAGACCCGTCGTTCGCCGTACTGACGGACTGGAGCCAGCCTGTCTTTTCAACATACCAGAACCTTCTCGAGGGAAGCCGCAACAAGCGGCGACGAGTTGACCAGAACAACACTAAAAACAACAATAACAACAACAACGTCAACAACATCAACAATAACTTTATGGGTTCCATGAACGGCTATCCTGCGAACCACTTTGTTGGACCTGACACGGAATTCATGGGCGGCGACAACCTCTGGGACTACCCGAGCTTCCAGCCTGTTTTGGAGTACACGGGACCAGATTTCGGATTCGACGCAGATCAATTCTCCCAGCAAGGGGAGTGGGAGCGATTCTTGAGCGAGAACATGAACCCGGAATCGTCAGGGCTATTGTTCAACAATGCCGGATGGGACACATATTTTCAGAACATGGGAGACAGATTGAATGTGTAAGTGAAAACGTAATTTCTTTTGATTTTATGCTGTATAATTTGTAATGTTTGGGCGTCACGATGTGGGATTTGGGCTGGATGTTGCCATGAATTTTCAACATGATTGATTCTGACCGCATGCACAATCGTTTACGTGGGAATAATCGTAACATAAAAAGTGCATTTCACAAACGAGCACATGAATATATATAGTGGTATATGAACTGGAAACGAGAAAAATAAAAACTACCATACAAATTGTCGTCTAAAGTCTTGGGACAAATCAAACACTTCGTCTGATGCCACTCCTCTTGCAAAAGCCGTGCCAGAAGCCATGGCAGGCTCTACAGCCGTGGGAAGAGCCGTAGCAGTTGGAGTTGTTTCCATCGGCCGTGGTGGAAACGCCTCGGTACTAGCTCTCGAGCTCACCTCGGGCAGATTTCTTGACAGCGGCTCTGGCGGGACGGGATATGTCTCGAAAGACCTCGGATCGGTGTCTTCACGGGCCGTTCCGTTCGTCTCCAAGTCGTCTGATACCGTTGGGCGCCCGAGGACTTCGCCTGCCCAGCGCTTTACCTCGTCTGCTGTATTTAAAGGGAAGTTGTCCCAGTGGGCGATTGTGCCCGTTTTCTTGGCCTCTATTCGGCCAGCCGCGTCAGTCGTTGTCGCGGCGGCAGTTGTACTTAAAACGTCTGTCCTCTTGCTGGGCTCGTGCTTGAAAGCGTCTTGTAGGACCGTGTCATCTGACACTTGGAGGAGCTGCAGGAGCACTGCCTCGGTAACTGCAAGACGATGCTCGAGCGCTTCGATGTAACCCTTGGCAGGACCACTGAGATGTGCCGTCAGATCAAAGGAGTCCGCTGATGAGATATTGATTACTGAGCTGGCGCTGCATCTTACCGCTTGTATAGCTTGGGCCACACGCATTCCCGCTTCATATCACGGCATCGCGAACAAGTCGGTCTATAGAAGGAGGTTAATCGTGATCCTCATTCTCATTACACAGGTGAATGAATGAAAGAAATAAGATATGAGATCTTGATGACCCATTGAACTGTGTTTAAGATGTATATGCTCACCTTTTTTCATCGCACTGCAGCGAAGAGTTGATTATACATCAGTACATCCATCTCAAATCTCTCACCGCCAGTTTCCACAGTCTTTTTGCTCACCTTTTGCTTTCGAGATCTACAACCATCGCAGGCTGCGCGGCCACGGACCGGAGCCATGTGAGAGAGTCTGCCGCAAGTGGGGCCGGATATGACGATGGGTGGGCGCGGCCTCGTAGGTGCTTCAACTCATGATCCCGCACCGGAAACGTCTGGGTCTAGGCCCTGCTGAGCCTTGTCTGCAGGGAAGCAGATGGGGGAATGTTGCGTTTAGGTGAAGAATGGTGAGTTGGATCGAGTGCTAGGAGTGTGGGTTTAGTAGACAATTGATTGGCAACAGGGCGGAGGAAAGAGAACCCTTCTGGGGGCGGCTAAAAGATGGGCCGATGGCTCACAGTTTCGGTTTCGGAACATTGAAGTTGCATCACCGTGACATTTGGCTTTGAGCAGTCAGTGTTAAACGGAAGGAGCACCCAGCGACTAAAATCACGGATTATGAAGAAGAAAGAAATCAAAGTTTGAATTAGAATCTCTCTCTCTCCTCTTTCATCCTCGGAGACAGAATTCCGTTTTCTCGCCATGTTTGAATTTTGCACTACCGGTGAGCTGCCCGTAACGGGCTTTCGAAGCTCGGAACAAGATCCGAACTTTACTACATGCTGCATGTACCTTGGTAAAGTGCATGCGTCTTCCTCTTCCGTACAGCGGATTTCACACATAATACTGACATACGTTGTGCTAGACTAACAGGCCCCCTCTTCACTCGTTATCTTCGCCTGCGTCGCCTCCATGACAAGTGCACAAGAGCGAATGACGCACGTATTTCGATACGCTATTCTGGGCCGCTAGCAGTTCCCGTACGCATTACCCCAGAGCTCGGCATCGTTGGTGGAGTGGTTCAGCGGAGCGCTGCATGTGGCATTGGTACTTGTATTATTCATGCAGCAGCCCCTCCAAGCAGTAAAATGCCCGAGGCATCTCGATGCCTTGATCAGAATCCTCTCCTGATGTTGACTTTGATCATACTTTTTCAACGTCTCACGGCATAGTTAGCCTCGGTATATATAGGTATATTGCAGGCCATCATTTGCTCCTTAGACCTTTTCTCATTTTCAAATTCATTTCAACTTCATCACTGCTTCGTCCACCACCACAATGGCTGCCACTTCCACTCTATTCCCCTCCACCTTTACTCCTTTTACCGTGCAGACACAATCCTCCCCCGATGTCTCCATCTCTGGTATTCGGTCGTCTGATTCATCTTCTTCCCTGCCTCCCCTTCTTCTGCTGCACGGGTACCCAGAGACGCATCATATGTGGCACGCTGTCGCAAGTCAGCTTACGTCTCACTTCTCCCTTGTTATAATGGACATTCGCGGCTATGGCGCCTCTTCCAAGCCCGCCAACAACACTGCTCTCTACGCAAAGAGCCACATGGCCAACGACTGCATCGCCGTCATGGATGCCCTTGGCTATGCCAACCAGCCCTTTTACGTCTGCGGCCATGATCGTGGTGCCCGTATCACTCACAAGCTCCTCGTCGATCATCCCACGCGCATCCTCAAGGCCATCCTCCTGGACATATGCCCTACCTTAGCAATGTACAACTGCACAAACCCCCTTTTCCCAAAGGCCTACTTTCACTGGTACTTCCTGATCCAGCAGTCCCCTCTTCCCGAAACCCTCATCAACGGGGCTCCTCGCCAGGTCGTTGAGGGGTTCATGTCTGGCATGGGGTCCCAGAGTCTTTCCATTTTCCACGAGGATGCCCTGGCGGAGTACATCAAGTGTATGGAAGATGAGGACTACGTTCACGCCACTTGCCAGGACTACCGGGCCGCCGCTACGCATGACCTTGACGAACAAAAGGATGATCTCGCCAAGGGGAAGTTGATTCAATCACCAATTAGGGTCTTGCTGGGCAAGAATGGCATTGTCAACCGTCTCTTTGACGGAAAGGAGGAGTGGACGAAAGTTACAGC
This sequence comes from Trichoderma harzianum CBS 226.95, assembly GCF_003025095.1. Lineage (NCBI taxonomy): Eukaryota > Fungi > Ascomycota > Sordariomycetes > Hypocreales > Hypocreaceae > Trichoderma > Trichoderma harzianum. The sequence goes on along the minus strand of NW_020209249.1, from coordinate 1,283,397 downwards.
CGAAGGTGTGCCTGTCGAAGTGGAAGCTGTCGACTCTGGCCATTTCATCCCAGAGGAGATACCGGATGTTATTGTTTCCAACATTCTCGATTTCTTTCAGTAAACATTAGATCAAAGGAGATATGTTGTCGTACAGCTAGTCACGTTGCCAGGGTAAAAGTTAAATAATATCAAGATACCATGTTTTGTTCTAATACATCTATCTCATTAGGTATATGGATTCCCGTAAAGAAGCCGCTTTCGACGGCTCTTCCCTTCTCCGTCTCCAGGAAATAAAACTCTTCTTGGCCCTTGTTCTAGTAATGGCAAAATGAAATTGGCAAGGTGCACAAACGTGCATTCCCTAAATGCTTTCCGCATTGCGCCCGCTCCAAATGATGACAGTTAAAAGCAATAGCAGTCAAAAAGGCGAGAAAATCAAAAGAGTGTAAGAAAAAAACAACAGCAAAAACAGAAGAGGGCCAATCCAAGGGAGACGGAAGAATTCGTAAAAGAAAAAACTGTGAAATGAAAAAAGGAGAAGAACGAAGGAGCTAAAATGATGCCCTTTAGCCCAATTTCGCCTGTTCTTCCCAAAGGCCCTGTATCCATCGTGTCCAACCTGAAAATGAAAAAAAACGCCATCATACTTGACCTGTGTTTTTCTTTTGTTTCCTTGTCAGCATTCAAATCGTTTGCCTCCAGCCATTGCCAAATATGCTTGCCATTCTAACGTCCCTTTCCCCTGCCTCCTCCCAATCCCATCCAAATCTTCGGGCTTCTCTGTGGGTGAAAGGCCATGACGTCACCTCGCCGTTGATTAATATACATATACATTATAGCCAAAAGAGGCGACGAAAGCATTACAAAAAATAGTATAAAATAAGGGGGAATCTTTCAGAAAGCCATTTGTGATTCTTTGGTTTTCGTTCTTTTTTGTTATTTTTTTTTTAGTTCTCGATGACGGTAGTCGTAGACAGGCGCTTGGTGGCCTCAGATCCCGAGGTGCTAATAGCACTCAGAGTCAGGGACTGAACTGAGTAGCGGAGAGGCTTCGTGCCATCAGTCTGGTCCGGGGGTGTGTGAGGTTCATCCGTAGAAACGCGGCGCTCCAAGTCGAACTCGCTGGTGTCATCGTCCTCAATTTCTGAGGGAGGAGCTGTGTCGAAGCTGGTGTCAGCAACAGAGGCGTCTTCCTCCTTGTCTGTAGATGCATCAACGTCGGTTGACGTCTCAACGTCGGTTGGGATATCAACATCGGTCTGGACATCAGCCTCAGTCGGCACATCAGCTTCGGGTGGGATCTCCACATCGGCGGGAACGTGAACGTCGGCGGGAACATCAACGTTGGTTGTCACATCAACGGGGGCGTTGATAGTCCGCTCCTGACTTGGCTGACGGCTATGGGACGCCTCCACGTGTGTCTCCCCATGGGAAACGGGAACAACACCACCTCCCAAGCGAGCCCAGAACATTTGCTCCCTCAGACGCACGCTCTCCTCCCAGGCCGCCTTTTCGTTCTCTTCATCGTCGGCCCTCCAGTATCCGTCCTTGACCATACGAAGGAATCCCAGGAACTGGCAGGTGGATCGAACGCGGACGGTGCAGTAACCGCAAAGAGGATATCGCTGCGCAGAATCAGCTTCGCTTGTCCGGAAGCGGTAGTTGCGCAGATACTCTGCGTCTTTGCGGCTCTCGCCACACAAAGAGCAAGGATAAAACTGCGGCTTGGGCACGGGAAGGAAGCTTGGAGTCGTCGGCGGCGCTGGGATTGGCTCAACCACAAGCGAGCCATCGGCCATGGCAGCCAAGACAGTGCGGCGAGCTAGCCACGACAATCCTGGAGCGGCATCAAGACGCAGTGTAGGCTCAACATCTTCGGTCAGAGCGCGCTTGAAAAAGCGAGTCTCCTTGAGTTGAGGAATCGTCGAAGGGGTCGATGTGGCGCTGGTGATGGATGCGGATGCGTTGGCGTTTGCGTTTGGAGATTGCGGTGTGCTGCTGCTACTGCTTGGAGCGAGGTTTGAGAAGGCGCTCAACGACGAGGTAGAGGCATTAGAGAGATGAGCACTGGAGGTTGAACCGCCGAGCCCGATGAATCCACCGATAGAGCCAGCGGATCCACGGTTTCCAGGACGCTGGTGAGAAAGACGAGCGAGAGCGACAAAATCCTCATATCCAGCAATATCGGTGCGTAAGACAGGTTGGATAAGATGGGTAAGGCTGGTCGGAGGGGCCGGAGTATGGTGTGTTTCGGCGTGGTGTCCTGGAGTAGATGCCACTGGCTTCTCCTGGAGAGACTTATCTTCTTCCTTGGCTTCGACACCGGGAGTTGACGGGGTCGTGTTGTTGTTGCTCTGGTCGTCGCGCTCCATCACCATGGTCTCGAGGACGTGCTTCAGCTCGGAAAGCTGCTCCTGCTGAGACTTGAGAAGGCTCTCGGAATCTGCAAGCTGAGCCTTGAGCTGATCATTCTTCTTCTGCAAGACGTCATGCTGGAACTGGGCGTCTTCCTTGGCAGCAATGACCATCTTGTTTGCCTCCTCAAAGAGAGCCGTTGTGAGATTCTCCAGCTCCTGCTCAATCTTACGCTTCTCTCTCTCTGTTTCTATCCGGCCTGTTGTCTCCTCGGACAGCTTCTTTTCTATTGCCTTCTTCTCCGTCAACCAGGCTTTTCGCTCGCTTTCCAACGTTGTCCTGCGGATCCAGACATCGCCGGCCATCATCTCGCGCTGAGAGGCAATCTGAGCCTCCAGCTCGCGGATGCGTCCGTGGGAATTCTCGAGCTCGTGACGAGTCGCTGATAGTGTATCATCAAGTGCAGTTTGGTGGTTGATGGCGTTGATGAGTTTTGTGCTGAGAGTAGCAACTTCGTCACTGAGCCCGGGATGCTGAGAGTTGGTAGAAGCACCATCGCTATCGTTTTTGTTTAGGTCCGGGTGTGCAGTCGAAGGCCTGAGTCCGTTGCTAGACGAGGAGACAGTTCGCGTTCGCGGATCGGGTAGTGTGCTCATCTCGTGGGAGGGGAAGTATGAGGCAGCTCTTGACGCGAATGAAATGATGGGTAGATTCGAAACCGACGGCGATTTGGGCGGCGGTCGAGGCCTGTATGTTGACGATGAATCGTCACTAGTTCCTGGCACAGTTGATATTGACCGGAGGTGGCTGAGTGATCTGGCTGACGATGAGGGAAAGTGCTGAGACCAGCCGGCAACGTGGATAAAGCTGGAGATTAAGTTGTTAGTAGGATGTTCCATTGCTTCTTTGCATCTCGCGAAGCTGAGACATTCGTAAAAAAAAAAAATTGATCCACGGGGTAAGAAAGAAAAATGATGAAGATGCGACAAGAGGTTGGAATGCGGAAGAGTGAAACAGAAGATCAAAAATCAATAATAGGAAAATCGAAAATGGAAAAAAAATCAAAAAGGGCAATATTAGACTCGGAATAAACCGATGCGGGCAAGAATCATAGGGCAGGGGCGGCGGAAGAGGGAAAGAGGGACGATGCATGCATGTATGACGTACGAATCCATAGTTGATGCTTCCTCGAAGCCGAAGGCTAGATGAGCCGAGCGTTTCCTTCCTTTTGGGCTATCTCCCTCACTCGGTATTTTCGGCAGGCGATGCCGTCACTGTTGTCGCCGTCCGCGTCTTCCGTATTCGTGTTCGCTGTGTCGCTGTCGGCGGAAGAAGAAGTAGATGGAGGGAAAAAAGTCGATTTGGAATGTCCTCTTCTAGGATGGAGGAGGAAAAGTCGAGAGGAAAATGGAGAAAAAGAAGTTTGAAGACCGGTAGAGGAGCTAACAAGCTAGAGTCCAGCACTGGCTTGTCGCTGGCCGCAATCGGAATAATAAAAAGTTGTAGGTTGCAAAAAGTATAATATAGTGTACGGTACAGTCGGGTATAGTGCGTAAGGATGTACTATGCAGGTATCGAAAAGAAAAAGAATCCAAAAGGAAAGGCAGAGAAGACGAAAAAGCTGAGAAATGGCACCAAGCGTTATGTGGCGTCGCACGCGCGCAGACGGTCGTGCGGAGGCCGGTAGGAATGGGGAAAGAAAGTGAGCGAGAGGCTGATCTGATAGAGAAGACCTAACAGAGAGTGACGGAGAGCGACTGAGTCTGCGACTGAGACTGAGACTGGCAAGAACCAGAAACAAAAAAAATCAAGGAACAGAGAGAGCTAAGTCGGCGTCGACGGAAGCCGGATTACGGAGTCGAGTAATAAAGGAGGTCGGTCGGAAAAAGGAAAAAGGAAGCGCGGCACGGTAGAGACAAGATTTGGCAGCGCACAAGCCAAGGATGTGCAATAAAAAACGGGCGTGGGAAGGGTGCCGAAAAAGGGTCTAGGGCGCGTACTGTATACGAGTACGGCGCCGTCTCGTTGCTGCGGCTGGGCTTGCTCTCTCTTCGGGTTGGTGATGCTCGTGTCGGGCTTCTTCTTTTCTCGCAAAGAGGTTTGATATTGGCACTCGACAAGCAGAGCAGAGAGAAGAAACGGAACTGCAAGCAGGCGTATCGTGAGGGGTGCTTGCGGGTTCAAGAGGGAGCGGGCGAATAGCCTCCCTCTGCGAGTCGTTTTGCCTTGTTCCCCCAATGGCGCCTTTTCCTTTGCGCGGGAGGCGAAAAAAGGGCCGCCAGGACTCGTTCCCTTGGTCGAGCCGCACTGGACTACCCAGTCTGCCAGTACTTAGCAGGTACTAGTCGAGTGCTAGCTCCTGTGATGGTGCCAGTCTCCAGGTGGGCAGGATACCAGAGAGCGGCAGCGCCACGCTCAAGCCTTGTTTCCGTCCAATGGAGTGGGCTTTTGACAAGGCCCGGTGGCGGAGTGTCACTCGGCAGAATTCGAGCCCCCGGTTCGATGTCGCTGCTGGTCTTGGTGATGCCGTGCCCGAAAGTGAGGAGAAGGACGACGGGAGGAGCACGAGAGCGGCAGCTGGGATGTGGATGATGTGAGATGGAGATGGAGATGGGGAAGAGGCTTGATAATATAATAACGTTCTAGTAGGAGCCGCCAAGTATCAGTATTAGTACGGCTAGAGGACCCTTTGCCATGGTGACTACGACACGAAATGCAATGATAGGTTGACGTGCACATACATACGTCAATCGAAAGCGGCCCAGCCGATCTGGAGTTTGCCAGGTTTAGGCTTCTCCTCTCCTCGGTCGACTTGGTCTGCTGGTCCGGTTGGCTCTTTTATCGCCAAGGGCAGCTCTGGCCTAGCTGGTGGGGAATCTGATGCAGCAACGCAGCTCCACGAGGCACATGGATTGCTTGGTACATCCAAGATAGCCGGGGCAAGGCGGAACAAGAGGCGAGTCAAGGGATCGCGCGTTTGGCAGCAGGGCCCCCAGCTTTTTGTTCCTCGTGGTTTGGACTTGACAGCTGTGTTCTTTGGGGAATATATTATCAAGTATCGCTGTTCCGTGGCTGTCAGTGCTATAAGTAGCATTGAAGGAGGAGTGACAAGAAGAAGGCAATGCAGTGACAGTGACAAGGCCAGGCCAAAGGACAGGATGAAGCTGTCGAGAATCAAAAAGTACTGGCTGTAAGTAGAAGCCGGGGAGGGGAATACGGTGCAGTATTGATGTGATGTGCTTTCGCTTAGAACTGCAGATGCGAAAGTGCAACAAGGTACCTGCAAAGTAAAGGTGCTCGGTACAATAGGTACAATACAAAAGCACCTGTTGCTTGCGACGCTCCCCGATAACCCTAACCCGCATTAGGCAGTACTTCTCCAAAAAGACCGGATGCCTTGCTGGATTCGGTAGTCGAGGCGAGAGTGTGCATACAGTATCTTATCTCTGGTCCGTTCTCGTGCATCTCAATTCTTTCTTTCTTCTTCTTCTTACCTATTCTCCTCAGTAATTATGAGTGTAGTACTTAGGTAGGCACTCGCATATTGGATACTGCATGTACTTTTCGCTGTCGAGACATTCAGTCACAAGCTGAACAAGCTGAACACATATGACGAATGGCTGACGCTAGGGCCCGCTCCCGTATTCACGCACTAGTGCCTCGTACCGGGTACTTTAGCAGCAAGGGACGCTACAGCTAGAGCTCCGTATTGGCGCATGTACTTTGTACCCGGCCGCTTGCGCAAGTTCTTGGCACCGGTCTCGATCATTTTGCTCTTCTTTTTTCTTTTTTTCCTTTTTTTTTTTTTAATATCACCTGCACACTCTTATCCTTCCCCCCTTGCAGAAACACCTTAACGGGCGGCTAAAAAGGTCAAAGCTCAAGCTTGCAAATGCCGTGCGGTAATGTCGTCTGGTACCTGTATCAGCTCAGTTAGGAACTGGAACGGGGGCAATTGGATGCCTCCAGAGTTGCATGTACGAGTTATGTACTTGCTGGGAACCTGCAGCCATTAAAAGGAGCATGCAGCTGCTGGATACATCACATGTACATACATGTACATATCGTACATGCGTCCGGCTCCATAATGGCACGTCGAGCTGCTGCTCCTTACAGCGCGTACAGCGCACCCAAGCCCTGGAAAAGCGCGTCAGGTGTTCCCAGCTACAGGGGCCCCCAGGCAGACCCGCCTTCTAGTCCGCCCCCGGCATCTTTCTGTGGTCTCTGTCTCTGCCCCAGAAGCGTTGGATCAAATATCAGATACTACTGTACTGGTGTCAGCCGTGTTGAAGCTTCAACTACTACTACCAATTACCGGGCACAGTACAAGTATCCGTTGGATGTGTTATTTGATGTCTTGTATACTAGACCTGCTGCCTACCGCACGCCTACTAGTACCTACTACTAGGTAGCTCTTACTGACTTTGCGTTCTTGTATGAATCACCAACTCCTTGCTTCGAACAACACATCAGACACGCATCAAATCACCCCAACAGAAAGAAGCAAAAGGGCCAATTGATCCAGGATTCCCCATTGCTCGGTCACTCAATCAGTATCGCAGCATCAGTCAACAGATGGCCCCCTCTCCCCGCGTTACTACCCAACTGCCACAGAAACAGCTATTGTCCCCGAACCAACGCATCTCCCATCAATAAAGGTCCTTTTCACATTGTCCACTAACAGCAGGTGTCATTGCTCCTACAAGTACTCCGTACCTACATCTAATAGATACGAGTACAAGCTTCAGCTGCGGCTGTGCGACTATTTGCTCGCTTCCAACAAGTGCTTGCACGGAGCTTTATTAGATCCATCAAATCTGTCCCTTTCGCAACGCCATTGATGAAGCCACTACCTGAAACCGACGAGGATCATCAGGCACATTGAGCGGCCCCGTCTCGTATCACGTCAGTAGCAGGTACGAGGCCCTCGTAACTCCAAAGCATGCCATCATTTGGCTGCATAAGACAGGAAACGGCTTACCTTCACTTGCACGATCCCGAGCTAGCCGCACTGGGCTGACCCGCCTCGAACTCGGCTTTGATGCCCCAGCAGCATCAAATATCAAAAAGACCAATACCTAATACTACAGGTATCAACAGCTCGAAGCTTATATTACCGAGTGCAGTACGAGCATTCAATGTCTAGCGTTACATGCTATGTACATGGACCTACTACTACCAGTATACTATCTGTACATGTGCTCATTCTTACCGACTTCACGTCTCAAAGGCGAAGCGAGTGTCCCCAAGGCTTTGAACGTGTTGCGTTCTAAACAGATGCTGCATCATTCAATCTACGCTATTGCATGTAGCTATGTATGTAGCACTCATCGACCACGGAGCGCTAAAGGGAGCCCATGAGTTGGTGCAAGTATCTCGCATCCTTCAGTCTGCCAACTGCGGGCAAGTCGTCGCCTTGGATGAAAGGGTAGTCCGCTAAGATGATGTAAAAAAAGCCCCTCTTCATCTGGCAGCCTGCTAAGTAATGGTTTACTCTCTTCTGGTGTGTGCTCTCGATTTATCAAGTCCATGCAGCAAAAGTGGCCTAAGTGCCGGCGAAGGGATGTAGTATCTGCTAATGAGGATGCGATGCTCCCTTGGATCGACATGCTCAGCGCCGCCCGCGATCTATTTTCAGGGTCTAATACCATGACGCCACGCAAAATAAGATCTGGTTGATCGATGGACCTAACCCTGAACCACCGAGTTGCCATGAATAGTTGCTGTTTCTCATCGAGGGCGTCAAGACGATTGGTGATAATCTCCAAGGTCGGCGGAATAGCCACGGATAGGGCCGTCGCAACAGCTTCAAATATGCTCTTAGCTCTGTTTTCATAGGCGTCGTTTTCACTGGCGAGCTCAAGATTGTGACGAGCCTCTTCAAGATCATCACGGCGGACTTTCCGAGCATCAAAATACATCTTTTCGTTAAAGGTCACCTTGTGCTTTGACGCTTCGCTTTTAACTACGGCAAAGTGCTCTGGAGCGATACATCGGAACAAGCCTCGCGAAGTCTGGCCGTTTCCAAAGAAAGCGTCATGGTAAGTCTTCCGGGCATGCTCTCCATGAATACCGCCACAGCTGCCGAGGTTCACCAGGCCAATCTTCGGGTTGGCCCCAGGCTCCAGCTCTTGTTTGTGGAGAATCGGGATGGTCTTGAATTCCACCCGACTAAAGCCACTGAGGACAATGAATTTTGTGAGGTTTCGAAGTGCGGGTTCAAGGCGTGAACCGAGCGACTCATAACGTTGCTTATGTACCAAATAGTTGTTGGCCAGTGGCAATCGTTCCTCGGCAATGACTATACCCTCTTTGCCATTGACTTGCAGTTCGAAGAGAGTCTGCCGAGGGAAAACAAGCGAGTCAAACTTAGGCTGTTTATGTATACTGGCGAAACTTTGCATGGCACGATGCCAGCGAGATCTCAGTTCTAATCCGTCGCCGTCCGAGAACTTGAAGACAACATCTGGAGCACAATGCAATGAAAAAATGCCTTTCTTGAGAATGTCGACCCCGTCAACTGGATCCCCATTGACTAGCTTCTCTCTAGAGCTGGCAATGGTTTCACAAAGAGTGGTTTTGGTGTCCGAGCTGAGTTCCACGCCGCCAAACATTTGGCTAATAGATGTTAGATGCGCAGGTAGACTTTCCAAGTCAATTCGAACGCGCTTATATCCTCCTGTTTCATCATCCTTTCCTCTCTTCCTCTTGTCCATATTGAAGCGATCTTTTGGCCAAATGAGAGCTGTTATAAAAACTGAAGTTACTATCAGCAAAAAAGCACATTAATATTGGTTCTGAAGCCTTACAGTCGGTTCTGGGACCCAGAGTTGAAGTGCGTGAAAAGCTCTGAGGGAGGGTTTGGTCAGCCTCATTTGGAGGTAGGGAATATGCTCTTTTATACATCATACTACAGCAGCATCAAATTGAGCACAGCTTGGAAGGAAGGAAAAGAGAGAAACGGGAAGAAGTCACATGGACGACATAGTTGGCGGTTGTTCTTTGTCCAGCCTTTGCATAGTATCACCAGCTCCTTACTTACTTTGAACAACTCATCAGCTGCGCATCCCATCTTCCACAAGACAAAGAACGATAGAAGGGAGAAGGACAAAAAAAAAAATAGAAAAAAGAATAGAACAAAGAATAGAACAAAGAACAGGGCAAAGAAGAAGAAGGGCCAATAGGTCCTGTATCCTCCATCACTCCGCTACTGAATCAACCCATCCCACTCAATCAGCATCACAGCATCAGTCAACAAAGGGTCACTTTCCCGCCTCACCCAGCCAATTGCCACAGGCAACGGCTATTGTCTCCAAACTAACACATTCCCATCTTCATCAAAGCTCAGCTGCAGTTGTGCCACGATTTGCTGGCGCTTAGCAAGTGCTTCTTCCACAGCAGCCATCGACGAACCTACTACCCAAAGCCGGCGAGGATCATCAGGCACATTACGCGCCTACGAGAACCCTGGTAGCTCTAATGCACAGGCACACAGCACAAACCATGAAACATGTCGTCATTTATCTGCATAGGAACGGCTTACGGAGTACTCTCCATACTTGCAACGATCCCAAGCTAGCCGCATACACGGAGGGCACTAGCACGAGTAAGCTGTTCCTCCAAGGGTAGAAACGAGTGGCCAGAAACGATACTCCCCGTATCAGTAGGGGCTTCGTACTTCGTATGGCACCTCGTAATTGACCCATCACACTCTACATACGAGATACCTGCTCGTAATGATCCAAGCGCCGAGAGAACACAGAGCAATACTACTCTAGACAACGGCAAACAGAAAGATGACACAGAGAGAGAGAGTCGAATGAAACACAACAGGTCAACAATCGGAGCTCCCACGCCCATCGACTAGCTCCAACTCTCCCGCCCAAATCGAATTGCCAGATTCAGGCACGCACTTCAGATTCCATACACACGACTCGCTTTCCCCGCAGATTGGAAATACCGCTACTGTTTACCTGGTAGGTACATCCGTCTTTCGATACCAGCACTATGTTGCATTAATTTCCCACTTCATACAAGGCGCTGTGCTAGCCTCAACCACCCCAATTTCGTCATCATTTTCATTCTCGCCGAGGGTGCCGCCTCGTTACCTAAGCGTTTATTACTGATCATGATGACGAACATCACCATTAACACCCAGTATGGCTTTGCTTGCTCACTGAACGAAAAAGTAGAGAGGCAAGTTGAAGGAAAATTGAAGAAACAGAAGATTAAAAAATTAGTCAAATATGTCAAATATTATTAACGTGTTCTGCTATACACGTCTTCTCTTATGTGTTTTATCTACACGATCGTAAATCAACAGTCTCTGCTGTGGCACCAATATTCCTCGAGCAATTGCTCTCATCAATATGTCCGAACAAATGAAAGTGAATGGGGTATCTGAAACGACGCGCGTGCTCCGCTGAGAATTACAGAGCTGGATCAAGACGAACAAACGAAAAGTGGGAAACACTCTTCCACATCGTATCTTATATACCCGTATAAACAAATGCAATCTTCTTCATCAATCTTCCTTCCAGTCTGCAAATTCCGGTTCGCCAAAAGGATTCCACTCTTGTCCAGGATAGCTCGTTGCGCTCATCTTGGGTTCGTAATCCTCTGGCTCGTAAAAGATCTTTTCTTCCTGCGATGCTAGCCTTATGGCTCGCTTCCGTGCTTCTTCCGTGTCTTCTAGCTCTGCCATCGCACCAGCGTTTGCTGGTACGACGACGGCCTTGGCCGCTGCCATTGCAGAGCTTTCCGCCTGCTCATTTGATGCTGATTGAGATGCGGCAGGTGGGTTACTAGCATCTCCTGCCACTGCTGGTACAACCTTGGGTGTAGCAGAATAAAGGTCGTCTTCCACTAGTTGCTGGGCTTTCTCTACATCTATGCCAAGGTTCGACGCCCGGCTTGAATCAGTTGTTCCATCTGGCTTTGGGCTAGGATCCAAGTCAGGCTTCTGATCAGCCCCAACCGAGACAGCGGGACTCCGCGAAGCGGAGCGAGGACGATCCACGACAGATAGATTTCCCTTTTCAGACGGCTGAGGGCTACCGGGATGTGACATTCCCAGGTTGCTGCCCATGTCACTGGCAGGCCGTGGTGGCTCAGCCCTACTATTCTGGCTACCTTGGGAACTATGTCTGTTGTGCCGGCTCGATTGAGTATTGAATGACTCAGGGCTCTGGGGTTTGAGATAATCGGATCGTGAGTCAGATGGAGCTCTCATATGACCCGGCCCCCCGTTCTGGGGACCTTGAATCATCCGAGGGCTTCCTTGGAATTGAGTTGGTTGAGGCTGCAGAGACATGGGCGGGGGATGACCACCCTGCCATTGTCGTTGCATCTGTGGATGAGGGTGAGGGTGTTGCTGTAGCTGCTGCTGCTGGGGTGGCAGGGGGCCGAATTGGCGTCGAACATTCGGTTGGTATGGCGATGGTACCATCATGCCCTCGCCGTGGACCGCCGAATACCCTCTGGGAATAGGGACGCTTTCATAACGCGGCTCTGATGACCGTGTCTGGTCTCGAGGGGGGGCATTCTGTTGTGGGGGCCCAGGAGGCATAGTCTTTGCCCTCGGCATATTGGGCGGCTGCATAGATGGCTGCAAGTGTTGAGCGTTGGCAGGCATGCCATTAGGCCGGGGGCCCTGCAGCTGTCCGGGTTGCGGCTGATATCCCTGGGGATGAGGCTGTGGGATCGGGTTGGGAAGCTGCCTGGAGTTGGGAGATGGTTGGACGTTGGCCTGGTTTTGGTTGAGTTCTGGCTGTTTCGATGTACGTCTCAGAGCGCCTAGTAACTTGTTGCCCTTAATCTTGTCTCCAACAGCAATCTTGTTCTGGCCCTGGTTCATGTTTTGTTGCTGCTGCTGTTGCTGCTGCTGCTGCTGCTGCGGCTGTGGCTGCGACCTTTGCGAAATCTGCTCGCTCATTCGGTTTTTGAGTCCTTTCCATCGCGATCCCTGGCTATCTTTCTGCTGTGCTGCAGCATCTGTAGACGCGCGTCCGAATGGTCCAGGGAGCCCGGTGAATAGGCTTTGAGATCCGGATTGGACTTGATACACCGGGGTTGACGCCTCTGAAGCAATGGATGCATTAGAGGCGCTCACTGATGGTGCATATTGAGGCCGCAGCTGTTGCACCGGTTGTTGCTGCATGGGCCGCTGCTGCTGCATAGGGTTTAGCTGCTGGACAGGGTGCTGCAGCTGTCCGGGACGCTGTTGTTGTTGTTGTTGTTGTTGTTGTTGTTGTTGTTGTTGTTGTTGTTGTTGTTGTTGTTGTACAGGATACTGCTGTACGAATTGCTGCTGTACGTGTTGTTGTTGCTGTACGAATTGCTGCTGTCCGGGTTGCTGCTGTACTGGTTGCTGCTGTACTGGTTGCTGCTGTACTGGTTGCTGCTGTACTGGTTGCTGCTGTACTGGTTGCTGCTGTACTGGTTG
>NW_020209249.1:1267340-1270591 GCF_003025095.1 Trichoderma harzianum CBS 226.95 | reverse complement strand
TGTACTGGTTGCTGCTGTACTGGTTGCTGCTGTACTGGTTGCTGCTGTACTGGTTGCTGCTGTACTGGTTGCTGCTGTACTGGTTGCTGCTGTACGGGCTGCTGCTGTACGGACTGTTGTTGTACGAGTTGTTGCTGTACTGGTTGGTTGCCGGCAGGGAGCGGTGATGATGGAGTAGATAGTTGCCTCTGCCCCGTCGTGTCGAGGGGCCGCGGCTGCGATTCAGGTCTAGTTTGAGACCGAGGAGTAACTGGCAAATCGGTACTCTGCGGTTCTGGCAGCTTCACTGTCGCCAAAACCGGCGAGTGCAGTTGTTGATGCTGGGACACTGGTGTTGCGGCTTTGCTCGATACTTGAGATTTCGTAACTTGAGGTGACGGTTCCGGGGATATTGCTACGCTCTCTTCAGTCTGGTGTACAGAACCTCCTTCTTGCTGAATAGACTTGGCATCCGATTTCTCACGGAGCGAAGAAATGGATGGGAAAGAGTGGACTGACGGCGGCACATCATGGTGAAAGGAAGAATGGCCGGCATTGTCAGCATCCGCAACCGATGGAAGAGACTCCTCAGGGGGAGGAGTAATCAAAACCCCCTCAACCATCTCGTTATGCTCAGAGGTATTGCTGTGTGATCGAACAGGGCCTTGTTCCTCTGTCTTGGAGGTGGAGACGATGGATATATCCGGCGATACCGTTTGAGACCTCAGAACTTCCTCTTCGCTTACATTGTCCTCCCCAATTTGGAGAGCTGCCAGCTTTTCTTGAAATGTGAATTCTTGAAGCCTGGGGGTCTTTTCGTCCATTGCCGAGTCTAATTGGGACTCGGTTGGGGTTTCCAAACTCTCGTTGCCGGAAGGTTTTTGGTCTTCTGTAGCAGTAGTATTCACGTTCTGTACCGGCACTAAAGTCTTGGTCGCAAGGTGCGGCAAATGGCTCTGAAGATTCTGTCGCTCTGAATCCTGGCTAATGCCCTGTGGTGGCTGGTTGAACTGAGGAGAAGTCAATCCTGCTGAGGCTACTGTCCTCTCTTGGCTTCCAACTGTAGTGGGTAGCAGAGAAGTCTGCTGAGCTTGAGGGTTCATAGGGCCAACAGAGAAAGCATTGGAATTGCCAAACTGTGTCTGCACAGGCTGTCCTAGGCCTCGTTGTGGTTGTGGCTGGTGCTCGTCTTGTTGGTAGTTCTGAAATGATTCCTCGAATCCTAAACTAGACATGGAAGCCAGAGGGTCCGATGTAAAATCCAAAGATGGGAGCTGCATGGGTGGTCGATCAGGTATCATGGCTCTTTGGTTCAAGGCCTGGTCATTGTTCTGCTGCCGGGGCATTGCACCTAATGACGAACGATCCTGACGTGCGCGACCAAATAGGCCCGCAATGCCGGAAGCCTTGGCGATATCAGATATCCTTCTCTTATGCGGAACCCCATTGTCTCGGCCGTCACCACCGGGACCAGAGACCGACTCAAATGCGGAGTTTGAAGTTGATGAGCGAGAGAAATTGCCGGGGCCAATCTTGGACTGTCCACCACCGCCAAAGAGGGAGCGTTTATGATCTTCGCGGGGGTCAACAGGTGGCTCGGCCCCAGCAGATCGTGTATCCCGCTGGCGTGCTTGATTGCCTAGATCCTCTTCTTTCCGAGGCGGCTGGTCCGTTGAGGAAGGACGGCCAGAGAACCCAAAGAAACTGGCTCGCTTCTTTCTACGGTCCGAAGCATCCTCCGTTGTGACACTGACTTCAGATACCTCATCCCCTCGAAGCTGTATAGATGGTGGCTTAGATTCGGCAATAGAGCTCCGTCGTTCTCTCGAGGTTGCTCTCGCAATTCGTGTTCCAAGTTCCTTGAAAATGCCCGAATTTCTCCTGCGCCCACGCTCATCAGCGTCTGGTCCTCCCTGTTGCTGTCGCACAGGTGCCGCCCCCTCTCTTGGTGGGCGACCTTGCATCTGAGGCGGGTATCCTTGGCCTCGACCAAATTGCCGTGGGTCTTGTCCTGGTAGTGAAAACAGCTCTGGATAACGCCGAGCGGACGATGGGGGTACGTCGCTTCTGAATCGCCCGGGAGGACCTTGAGCGGGAGGTATTGGAGCCGCAGGGATTTCCAATCCAAGCTCTTTATTGTACCCATAGTAGGCATCCTGTTGCGAAAAATCTGTGCCGGAGCGTTTTTTGGTTAGGTGAAGCGGCTCGGTTAGATGACTCTCTTCCAGTTTCCACGGACCTGCAGGGGGAAGTTTCTGAACTAGGCTATCAATCATGGGCGCGCCTTGAGCAAATTGAGGGTTCGGTCCACCAGGATATTGCTGCTGTGGCTGCTGCTGTTGCTGTTGGTGAGGATGATGGCCGGCATTGGAACTCTGTTGCTGGCCAAATCTGGGATTCGCACTCATGGCCATAGGCACTCCATGGCCGGGCTGAGGAGGGAGAGCCTTTTCATTGCGCCCCCCCTGATTCATGCCCGTCACGGCCTCTGGGGGATGTATCGATGCGTCAATCCCGCTGACTGGAGAGAGGGGAGGAGCATCAATGTCAGCACCATCGTCACCGTCATCGTCATCGAGGGAGAAACGCTCCGTGGCCCTCCGTGCCTTTGATTTTGTGCCAAATGTTGAGCCTCGCCTGATGGGTGGCAGACCGATAAAGGAGGAATTGCGCTTTGGCGTGTCCGAGTTGTCCAGGGGCTGGTTCTGTTGCTGTCGTTCTTGATCATCTGCTCCAGCCATTGCCCTAAACGACATGGACATTCTCTGAGCCTGACTCTGTTCACCCTGATGCTGAACCATGACCCAATCGTCCGGCGTCACCATTTCCGGATTCAAGTCAGAGCTCCTCTGGCCAGCGGGGAATATATGCTCCTCCGGCTCTGCTGACGGGTAAGCCCCGTGGAGGAAGGAATTGAAGATTACTAAGTCTTCCGATGTGACGTGTACCTCGCCGGGCAGCCTCCCAGATAACGGGTCGGGGGCTGGCATGTCATCTGAGACACTCCATGGAAAGGCGGATCCAGGGCCAGATGCGGCGTTCAAGGGGGAGACCGGGGACGGGTCGGGCAGCTGTGGCGGTGTCGTGGAGATGTCGCTGCTGGAATGTGGGGCAGGATCATCTTCACGAGGTCTTGGCTCGAGGCTAAATCGCCATGTCGAACGTCGTTGTGCTTTGTTGGGCATCGGATGGTCCGGAGGGATCGTATCGACCTAATCAGGGAAAGAAGAGAACATTAATATTCATTCATCACATGAGAATAATTTCAAGGG